>NC_138372.1:18756016-18805114 GCF_054177405.1 Leptonychotes weddellii | reverse complement strand
AAAAAAAAAAAAAAACAATCTCCCTGGGTCAGTGGAGAGGTTAATATAGAGGGGTGCCTGACGTCCCAGTGGAGATCTGGCCCGGTTGGTTCCCCGCCAAGGAAGCCCTTCGCTTGCAGAACAAACCACAGCGCAGCCGCTGAGCCTGGCGCGGCTTTCGCAAAGGAGCCCAAGACCCCACCGTGTGCAAAATTCTTTCTGTGTCCTTGCTCCTGTTTGCTCCTCCCAGTAGGTAGGTATCCCCACATCTAGAAACAGAGGGGGAAACAGACCCAGAAGGTACAGTGGTGCCTTGCTCAAGGTCACACTGCAGGTCAGTGGCTGAATCTGGACCACTGAATGGGACCAGCTGGACCATTCATGCCTCTGGGAGCTCAGATACCTGGGTCTCCCATCACTGAGGGACCCTCCTTAAATGGGACTTCAGTCATCCTGGCAAAACGATAGGACTGAGCCCTGCCCATTTTTCCCTGAAGTAGAAGTGACCTACCACCTCCAAACACTGGCCCAGACACCATGGCCTTGCCTCAGTTTCCATCCACTTGAAGGTGCCAGGAGAGATGGGAGGTGTCTGTTGTGGGCGGGGGCGGGGGCTGGAGGGCCAGAAACCAGTTCTGAGACTGATTGGGAAGAACCCCAGCAAACCTTAGACTCAGAAGGGCCTGCCAAAAAGGTGTAGCCGGTGTGACTATTGCCCCAGCCTGAAGAGGAGGCTGATGGGGAAGCTGCACTCACTTGATGTTGAGGAGGAGGACTTTGTGTGGAGGAGGAGGACGGTGGAGGCCCCTCCCTCTCCTCCCATGTTCTCTTAGTACTTTCAGGTGCCTTAGACTGAGTGAGTGGGTGAGAAAGCTTGGTTCCTGAGAGGCAGCTCAGATGGGGCTCAGAGAGGGGAGTGGTCCATGACGGTGTGCCAGGCTCATGAGGAAGAGGGAGGAGGACTTGAAAGGAGTGAGGAGGAGGGTGTTCAGTGACAGGGCTCAGTGGAGGAGGCGGGGGGGGGGGCTCCGTGAGGGCAAGAAGAAGGGTTCAGTGAACATGATGGACTCAGTAAGCGGGGAGAGAACTAGTGGCCGAGCTGGTGCTGGAAGAGGCTCACAGAGGGAGAAGGGAGGATCAGCAAGGGGGATGGGGGCTCAAGGAGTCAGAGGGGCTCCATGGGGATAATGGAGGCTCAGGAGTTTCCAGATTGCCCCCCAGCAAGGAGGAATGCCCTGCTAAATGGTGTCCTTTCTTTGAATGGTCTCCTTTGTGTCATCAAACCTTGGGTCCTTCTCTGTGCAGAAGCCCCCCACCCCCATCACTGTGGGTCGATTGACAGGCATGTTGCCTACATCAGGCAGATCACTGCTCCTAACTTCTGGGGGACAAATCAAGGGGAACAAGACCAGAACTTGGCCCCCATCCCCATCATCAGCCAGATCCAGAGACCCAGCCAGACCTGAGTTCAAATCGCACACAGATTGTCCATTTGGGCAAATCGTTTCTCTGAATAGGAGATACTCAACCCATATTTAGTGAATGGATGAATGTTCTCTATATCCTCACAGCATCCTCAAGAGACAGGCGTCAGCAGCCTTTTCTTCCTGATAAGAAACCAACGCCCAGAGAAGTGAAGAGGTTTGTCCAAGGCCACACAGCAGATGAGTGGCCAAGAAAGAATTCAAACATGGATCTGACCCACTCCAAAGTCATCCTTCACCTCCCAGCTATTCTGATCTGTCCCCTGTTCCTATTCTCTATGGCACTTCCCACAAGTTATAGATACATATGTATTTTTTAGTTGTTCAATAGTCTCTCTCCCTAGATCAGTTTTGCTTATCATTAGAATCACCTCAAGTTAGAGTGCCTGACCCCATAAGACAGTCAATAAATGTTGGGGCGCCTGGGTGGCTCAGATGGTTAAGCGTCTGCCTTCGGCTCAGGTCATGATCCCAGGGTCCTGGGATCAAGCCCCACATCAGGCTCCTGGCTCAGCGGGGAGCCTGCTTCTCCCTCTCCCTCTGCCTCTCTCCCTCCTCATGTTCTCTCTCTCTCTGTATCTCTGTGTCTCAAATGAATAAATAAAAAATTAAAAAAAAAAGACAGTCAATAAATGTTCATTTTAATTGAAAAATAATGCAAGGGTAGAGCTTGTTGAGAATGTAGAAACCCTTTCCCCTTCCTTCCTTCCTTCCTTCCTTCCTTCCTTCCTTCCTTCCTTCCTTCCTTTCCTTTCCTTCTCTCATTCAACAAATCTGAGGGGCACCTGGGTGGCTCAGTCGGTTAAGCATCTGCCTTTTGGCTCAGGTCATGATCCCAGAGTCCTAGGATCATCAGCTTCAGGCTCTGTTTCTCCCTGTGCCCCTCCCCCTCCCTTGTGCCCCCCACCCCCAAGTAAATAAATAAAATCTTTTTTAAAAAAAATTTGATCATTGGGCGCCTGGGTGGCTCAGTCGTTAAACGTCTGCCTGTGGCTCAGGTCATGATCCCAGGGTCCTGGGATCAAGTCCCATGTCGGGTTCCCAGCTTGACGGGAAGCCTGCTTCTCCCTCTCCCCGTGCGTTTGTTCCTGCTCTTGCTATCTCTCTGTCAAATAAATAAATAAAATCTTTTTTTAAAAAAATGTAACACAGGGGCGCCTGGGTGGCTCAGATGGTTAAGCGTCTGCCTTCGGCTCAGGTCATGATCCTGGAGTCCCGGGATCGAGTCCCGCATCGGGCTCCCTGCTCGACGGGGAGTCTGCTTCTCCTCCCTCTGACCCTCCTCCCTCTCCTGCTCTCTGTCTCTCATTCTCTCTCTCTCAAATAAATAAATAAAATCTTTAAAAAAAAATGTAACACATACCATTTATTCTAAAAAAAATTTTTTTTTGGATCATTATCTCTTTGTCAGGCTGGCTGCTAGAGGTGCAGCAATGATCAGATGGGGCTCTGCCCTTAGGGAGCACACAGTCTAGTCAGGGGAACATAGCCAGGTTGATGGCATTTCAGTGAGATATCTACTGGGATGGGGGGAACACGGAGGCTTTGGGGACATAGAACAGACACTGAGCCCAGCTGGATGGGGAGGGTTCAGGAGAGTTCCCTGCAGGAGATGATATTTAAACTGAGACCTGAAGGATGAATCAAATGGAGTGATGCCCAGATGGGAGTTGGGGGGGGGGGCGGTGGGGACAAGAAGGGAGGAAGATTCAGGATGGGAAACTGTGTGCACAAGACCAGAGGTGAGAGACGTTTGGCACCTGCCAGCTTCCCTCCCGGCTTCCTTAACTGGCCTGCACTCTCACGCCTATAAGGACTCAACTAGCCTGGCAGACACAACATGTGGAATTAGGGAACGCATTTTTTTTTAATTTATTTAAGATTTTATTTATTTATTTTGACAGAGAGACGGAGAGAGAGGGAACACAAGCAGGGGGAGTGGGAGAAAGAGAAGCAGGCTTCCTGCTGAGCAGGGAGCCCGATGCGGGGCTCAATCCCAGGACCCCGGGATCATGACCTGAGCCAAAGGCAGAAGCTTAACGACTGACCCACCCAGGCGCCCCAGGAAACACATTTTTAAACTATAATGATTATTGGCTTTTCTGATCTTTATAAAAGTTATACATTCCTTTTGTAGAAAAGATGAGAAACAAAGAACATATTAACATATTTTAAAAGAATAAGGAAGGAGGGGAAAGGCATCTGGAATTAGAGAGACTTCAGTCTGAACTGAAGCTCAGACCATTCCTAGCTGTGCACCCTTGAGAAAGATACTTTCTCTCTGTGAACTTCAGGGTCTAGGGAATGGAATCGCCAATACCCACAGCACTGACAAGGACACAGATGCAAGGATTTGTTCAAGGTCTCACGAGCTGATCATATCCGTCTGTGTCTGAGTCAGAGACCAGAAAGAGAAGAGGCAGCCCAGGGAGGATCTGGTTCCAGAGTCCTATCCATTATATACCTGCTCCTCCCAGGACAGAAGCCAGCGGAGACAGACAGAGCCTGGCAGAGGCTATGGCCCAAAGCAGGATCCTCTTCCATCAGCTGAGAGGGGGGTGGGGCAGGTCAAGGCCCGAGGAGTTTGCTTCCATCCCAGCCTAGAAGATTCGAGGCTTCGCCAAGAGATCCAACCCCTCCTTTTCAGTCTCTTCCTGGCAACCTGGCCTGCTACCCTCTAGGATGTGATATCAGTTTAATAAGTTAGCAGATGCAGACAAAGATAGCAGCTCTGAAAATAACCCAACTAGGCCCCAGCCTCCATCTCCCCTTTCCTCAACAGACTCCCCTGCCCTCCCCACAAGGTTTCTGGTTGCCCCACACCTGTCAGTGCCCCTGCCTGCCAAGGAGCACGTGACACCTCCTTCTCCATCCCCTCCCTCCTCCTCACCTCCTCTTTCTTTCCATTCTCATGTTAAGAGCTTTCATATTAATTAGAGCTTAAAGGGATCTTGGGTTTAAGTCACGAGGCCTTGAGCAAGTCCCATCATTCTAAGCCTCTGTTCACACAATTATAAAATGAGGCCTCTGGATTCCTAGATGTAGCATGAAGAAAATGTTTGGAGGGTGGCAATTATTTGGACAGGGGACTGGACATCTTTCCCAGGAAGGCACAAGTTCAGTGTCAGTTCCATTTCAGTCAACAACACTGCAACCTACCCTGCCCCTCCCTCCCGAGAGCGCACAGATTTTCTTTGTTTTTCATTTCTCTTGTGATGAAAATTTTGCCCTGGTTTGTGTTCCTAGAATAAAAAGCTATGACTTGTGTTCACAATGGATGCAGCAGGTCTGATGTGGGAAACAAAGGCAGAAGAAAAATTATTAAATTTCCTTACTACCTACAGCCCATTGACAAGACCTTGGAACAGGCAGAGTGATCTTCCTCTAGGGACTGAGCCGCCTCGATCTTAATACTTTGCTAAGGATGATCTTAGCCCGACCCTCCAGGATCCTGTAAGTCTACTTTAACATATACAAATTCCTTTGGGGGGGCGCCTGGGTGGCTCAGTTGGCTAAGGGTTTGCCTTCAGCTCAGGTCATGATCCCAGGGTCCTGGGATGGAGCCCCACATCAGGCTCCCTGCTCACCAGAGAGTCTGCCCCTCCCTGGCTTGTGCTCTCTCTTACTCACTCTCTCTCTCAAATAAATAAATAAAATCTTAAAAAAAAATTCCTTTGGAAACTTCCTTTATCTCTAGCCCCCACCCAAGATATATGTTAGCAAACATTCCCCAAGCATATGACCCACCGATATATATCTGAAGAGTCTCATGACTGAGCTTTTACTAAACAGTAATAAATGACCTTTCCCAACAATAGCTAGCCCTCCCCACCCAGGATCCTGGAAACCTTGTTTCCAAAATACCTGGGAGGCTTACCCTATCCCTAACCCCCTCCCAACTTGAAGGCATATAATGGGCCACTCCTCATGACCCCTGTGCAGCTCCTTCTGCCGACGGGTCCTGTCCCTATGCTTTAATAAAACCACCTTTTGGTGCAAAAGATGTCTCAAGAATTCTTTCTTGGCCATCGGCTTCGAACCCGAAATGTCTTTCCTACATCAGATCCACATGCATTTGGTGCTCTATCACGTTTCCGACAAATAGAAATGTTATTTCCCTCTGGGAAGTTGGGAAGAACAATGCCTCTCCCTCCTTGAAGTTTTGCTCAAATCACTCCACCTTTATGGGTCTCAGTTTCCACATCTCTAAAGTGGCCAGGTGTCAAAGGGTAAGTAGAACAAAGTCAGACTCCATGATCTCTAGATTGAAAGGTCCAAAAGGGGTGAGATTGCATCTGTGCCAAAAAAACAGCCGAAAAGAATATTATGTGCAAAGGTCTTGAGACAGAAAGATCAGTGTGCTGGGTGCCTGGTAAACCAATAGGAGAATGGGGAGAGCTGAGGTCAGAGCAGCTGGCTGAGTCTGGAGGTCAGGGTGAGGATTAGGATTTTACTCTAAATGCAGGGGAAGCCTTTGAAAGGTTTAAGTGGGGATCAACATGATCTGATTTGTTTTTAAAAGATTGTGCTGTTTGCTGTGTTGAGAGTGACCTGCAAGGGAGCAAGAGGAGGATGAGGGAGACCAGTTATAATCCCGCTGAGAGGATGTGGCTAGGCCAGGGGTAACGGCAAGAGGTGGGAGGGGGGATGGATTTGAGTGCTATTTGGAGGTGAACTGAGAGGACTTGTGGATGGATTAGTGGGGGCGGGGGTGGGGTGAGGGCAGAGAATGCCCTCTGGGTTCCTGGACAGAGCTGCAGAATGGATTGTGGTGCCCTCGACTGAGATGGAAAAGACCAAGGGAGGGGCAGGTTTCATGGAAAAATCAAGGTCAAGAGGTGTTTTTCTTTTTTTTTTTCTCTAAATGTTAATTGCTTCATTACGAAAATAAGAACAGAAGGGGTCTATGGTAATAGCCCATTATATCTCCCCATTTTTTAGTCCAGCTAAGAAATACATTTTACAGGGGGTATACACTCAGTTTCAAAGGTGAAAGATTATTTGAAATAAGTGGCATTGACATAGCATTCAGAGAATATGGTTTGAGTTACTGTGCGCTGGAAAATGGAAATATAATTCATAAAATCATGTTCATTAATGTGGAAAGGCAAAACTCAAAAAAATACAGAGAGGAAAAATATATTTCTAGTAAAGGTCTACACACATAGGGGATAGATAAACTTTTGGAAAGAATTTTGGTTTGAACACATTTTGGAAACTATTTTCTGTTTTTCTCTCTACTCTCAATACTCTATCCACAGAATATTTCACTTCTAACACTTCTGGTCACCCAATGGGTGTGTGTGTTTTTTTTCCCACACCAACCAATTCTCCAACACCTGTTGGGTGTCCTGCAATTCAGTTTAATTCTGGCACTAGTTGGAGTCAGTGTAGACTGCACAGGACAAGGCTCCTTCCCACAAGACTGCTCTCCACTTCAGACTCCAGTCACAAGCACTAGGTCCACTCCTGTCTGACTTGGTAAATCAGAGTTTCCCAGGAGCCACTCCTTGGATTCAGTCATTTGCTAGAATAACTCACAGAACTGAGGGTAACATTTATCTTTACCAGTTTATTATATAATAAAGGATATGATAAAAGATACCAACGAACAGTCAGAAGAAGAGATACGTAGGGCGAGGTCCAGAAGGGCCCCAAGCACAGGAGCTTCTGTCTCCCAACCCAAATCTTCCCAAAACTTTAGGAATTTGTATGGAGCCTTCATCATGTAGGCATGATCAAATTTTTTAATTTTTTTTAAGATTTTATTTATTTATTTGACAGAGAGAGAGCACAAGCAGGGGGAGCAGCAGAGGGAGAGGGAGAAGCAGACTCCCCACTGAGCAGGGACCCCCCCCCAATGCAGGGCTCAATCCCAGGACCCCAAGATCATGACCTGAGCCCAAGGCAGACGCTTAACCGACTGAGCCACCCAGGTGCCCCAGATAAATTTTTTTTTAAGATTTTATTTATTTATTTGAGAGAGAGAGCACAAGCAAGGGGAGAGGCAAAGGGAGAAACAGACTCCCGGCTGAGCTGGGAGCCCAACATGGGGCTTGATCCCAGGATCTGGAGATCATGACTTGAGCCGAAGGCAGATGCTCAACTATCTGAGCCACGCAGGTGCCTCTGATCAATTTTTTAAAGATTTTATTTATTTATTTGGGAGGGGAGCATGTGCAGGGGGAGGGGCAGAGGGAGAGGGAGAGGGAGAAGCAAACTCCCCGCTGAGCATGGAGCCAGATGCAGGGTTCTGTTCCAGGGCCCTGAGATCATGACCTGAGCCAAAGTCAGACTTAACTAACTGAGCCACCCAGGCATCCCAGGGAATAATCAAATATTAACTCAATCCCCAGTTTCTCTCCCCTTCCCAGAGGATGGGCCTGAAAGTTTCAAGCTTCTCATCATGGCTTGGTCTTTCTGGCAACCAGCCCCCATTCTGAAGCTATCCAGAAGCCCACCAAGGGCCACCTCATTAGAGCAAAAAATGCTCCTGTGACCCAGGAAACGCCAAGGGCTGTAGGAGTTCTGTGTCGGGAACTGGGGTCAAAGACTGAATATTGGCGCAAGAGGATGCTCCTTATGCTTTTATCACTTGGGAAATGACAAGGATTTTAGAAGCCCTGTGCCAGGAACTGGGGGCAGAGGCCTACATATATTTTTTTTTCCTATTATTTCATAACACCCAAATTGGATATCCATGGTAAGTAGGCAGGTGTATAGATGCATCTGGAAGTCAGCACTGGAGAGTCAGGGCTGGAGACTTAAATTTGTCATCAACATACAGATGGCACTTGAAGACATGGGTCAGGATGAATGGCCTTGGGAGAAAGTGCTGATAGAGAAGAGAAGCAGAGGCCTGAGGCACCATATTTAGAAGTCAGGGTGATGGCGAGGAACCAGCAAAGGGGCCTGAGCAGGAGTGGTTGGTGATAAAAAGGGAAAATAAAAAAGTGACTGAATAAATTGAGAGTGAGGAAGCATCATGGCAAAGGCAGACCATTCTTCTGTGAAGTTTTGTTTTGCAAAGAAACAGAGAAGTGGGCTGGTAGCGGGCAAGAAACTGGGGTTGAACAGGAGTTCTTGTAAGATGGGAGCTACCAGGAGCACCTTGATAGGCTGATAGGATTGATCCCGTGGAGAAGGGAATCTGGCTGCCTGGCATGAACGCCCCATGGGTGATGCTTAAGAAAGCAAGAGAGGATGGCTTTCTGGCAAGCTCATTCCTGCCCAAAGGCTTTATTAAGCACTTACTCTGTGCTCTAAGTGCTAGAATATAGCAGTGATGAAGAGGGGTGTGGTGTCTGCTCTCTGAGCACTCTCGATCCAGAGGAAAAGAAGAAGGCCACAGGAAATCAATACAAATATCATTTCAGATTGGCTTACCTGCATGCTTTGAAGGAAGTAAACAGGGTGATGTGACAGGGAGTAACCAAGAGGATGTCCTTTAGATCAAGAAGTCAAGGATGATGGAGATGCCTTCCCATCATTCATTTATCCTACTTTTGACAACAGCGCCTTTATGTTTGAGGGCGCACCACCTCTCTGACAAACTCAGTGCATGTTCTTTGTGGGACTGACCCCAGCCCATCTCCAGAATGGACTTGTAATCCTGGCCTGGCCAACGAAGCTCAATCCTAGAATGTTTGCTAGAACTCCTGGGGAAGAGAGACTTTCTTTGCCCAGGAATTGTTGACCAAGTAGAATTTGGACCTGGGGCTGCAGGCGGTCATCTTGCCACCACAAAGGAAGTGCCTGCCTGGTGCCTGGGAGGAGAGCCCAGAAACAGAGAGACCTCATGAGTGGAAAAATCACATGAGCACCTGATTCTAGCTGTACCTGAAGGTGGTACTCCCCTTGGCCTTTTCAATTAAGTGTGGTTTTTTTTTTCTTAAGCTGTTTTGAGCTGGGTTTTCTGTCACTTATAATTGAACAAATCCTAGTTGATGAAGAAGTCCTGAAGGATGCAAAGGAGCCAGGTTTAGAAGTGCCAGAGAGAAATGAGCCAGGTTCGAGGAGCAGGAAGTGTAAGATTCTTTGCAGAAGAGAGTTTGGAGCATTTGGGGAACACAGAGGAGGCAAGTGAAATTGGCATATAATGAGCTTGGTGTGGAATGAAATGGGATAGAACCACAGGAAGAAAGTTCCATTTCTAGCAAAATGGCAGAAAGGGGAGCAGAGAAACACTTCCCCATATATAGTCTTTAAAAAACAATGCATAAATTTTTTTTAAAGATTTTATTCATTTGACAGAGAGAGACACAGCAAGAGGGAACACAAGCAGGGGGAGTGTGAGAGGGAGAAACAGGCTTCCTGCGGAGCAGGGAGTCTGATGCGGGGTTCCATCCCAGGACCTGGGATCATGACCTGAGCCCAAGGCAGACGCTTAACGACTGAGCCACCCAGGCGCCCCAGTGCATAAATTTTTAAAATTTCCTTTTGTAAAGCATCAATGAGCTCACCACAAAGTAAGGGAAATAAGAGAGGCCAGAAATGACAAGAAAGGACAATTCCTCAGGAATAAAAGCCTTATAGCTGGTGTTTGCCCTAAAAGCACACATTGAACCCCAAGACCTAGTCAAAATTTTTTACTTCAACACATGATAAGGCATTTTACAAAAGGATTCAGTATGTAGACGAGAGATTCGTAAGCTGTACTCACCCTAATTACAGGTGAGACATACTTCTATTTCCTATTCTAATCTGTGTTATTCTGTTTTTTTTAAGTGCTGGTTGGAGTGCCTGGCTGGCTCAGTCAGGGGAGCATGTGACTCTTGATCTCAGAGTTGCAAGTTTGAGCCCCACTGGGTGTAGAAATGACTTAAAAACAACATCTTGGGCGCCTGGGTGGCTCAGTTGGTTAAGCAACTGCCTTCGGCTCAGGTCATGATCCTGGAGTCCCGGAATTGAGTCCCACATCGGGCTCCCTGCTCAGGAGGGAGTCTGCTTCTCCCTCTGACCCTCCTCCCTCTCATGCTCTCTGTCTCTCTCTCTCGCAAATAAATAAAATCTTAAAAAAAAAAAAATTTTTAAAAAAGTGTTTAAAAAAAAAAAAACAACATCTTAAAAAAAAAAAGTGCTGGTTGAGCTCCATTAAATGATGTCATGCCAGGAGCTGCATGCAGAGCCTTCTACTGGGAAGGGGAGCCAAGTTGCAATCAAATTCCAAGCTGCAATCAGGAAGCATTCAGAAGAAAGGGACTCTTTGAGGCTCCAGCATTTGGTTGGATTTTTCTTTTGTAGGGAGTTAAATTTTGGCCCTGTGGAGTTCTAAATGCCTATCAGACAGATATTCAAGTGAAAATTTTGAGTGGGCCGTGAATTTGCCTGTCTGGAGCTCGAGAGAGAGGAGCAAGCTGCAGATGTGAATTCCAAATTCTTAGGACATAGGCAGTATTTAGTGGGACCATGGGATGAAGAAGGGAGAGAGGGAGAGAGCCCCAAGGACTGAGCCTGAGCACTCAGCTGGTAAGCAGCTGTTACTCCTTTTCCCCAGCCTGCTGCCAGAAACGGGGATGTGATGGGTGTCATCGAGGACCATAAGACAAGGGCCTCACTCTGGGGATAATAGAACAGTTGCGGGGGCGGAGGGGAGGTCTGTTACTTCCGGCTGAAACTAATTCTGAATTGATACAGGAACAAAACTGGGACATTCCTGGGAAGACTGATCAAGAAAGAAAAGGAAGGTGGCACAATTAAACAGTGTTGGGTTTGAAAAACAGACTAGGGAACTAACAGTAGCCGAAATTTAAAAGATAACAGGAAAATATTACAGACAATTTTATGACAACGAACTTAAAACAAAGGTAAAAATCAGCAAATGCCTGGAAAAATAAAAATTTATATCAAAAACAGTCAAGGACAGGGGCGCCTGGGAGGCTCAGTCAGTTGAGCATCCGGCTCTTGATTTTGGCTCAGGTCATGATCTCAGGCTCCTGGGATCGAGCCCCACATCAGGCTCCACGCTCAGTGGGAAGTCGGCTTGAGATTCTCTCTCTCCCTCTCCCTCTGACCCTCCTCTCCCTGCTCAGCTCATGTGTGGGCTCGCTCTCTCTCTTTCTCTAAAAATAAACAAATCTTTTCAAAAAGAAAACAGTCAAGGACAGTATGAGAAAGAAAAATTACAGAGCAATGTTACTTAAGATATGGATGTTAGGAGCGCCTGGGTGGCTCAGTTGTTAAGCGTCTGCCTTTGGCTCAGATCATGATCCCAGGGTCCTGGGATTGATCCCCGCATCTGGTTCCCTGCTCAGTGGGAAGCCTGCTTCTCCCTCTCCCACTCCCCCTGTTTGTGTTCCCTCTCTCGCTGTGTCTCTCTCTCTGTCAAATAAATAAATAAAATCTTAAAAAAAAAAAAAGAATATGGATGTTAATGCCCTCAACGAAATATCAGCAAGCTTAATCTAGCAATGTGTTCAAAAAATAATACACACATCATGACCAAGTTGAGCTTAGTCTAGGAAGGTTGATTCAACATTAGAAAATCTACTAGTGGAATTAATCATATTAGCATGCTAGTGGAGAAAAACCAAGTAAACATTTCCATTTATACAGAAAATGCATTTGATAATTCAATAATACTTATGTTAAAAATTCTTAGGAACCTAAGTATAAAGCGCTGTTAACCCATTCATTCAATCGTCTTTGATTTTAAAAGAAATTAGAACATTTTTATGGGCTTCTAGAAGTATTGTGGGTCTTAGGCGCTGTGCCCAATGGATAAATCAGCCCAAACAATTAACACCATTAAGGGAATGATGGACACGATTTTCAGGATGGTATTTTTCTCTGGAAGGATGAAAAAGGAGAAGCAACAGAAGAGGGCCATACGTGGGCTTCAAAGGTACTGACATGTCCAATTAAACTAGTGGTGGGTGCCTGGATGTTCCTTTTTATTTTTAAGATTTTATTTATTTATTTGTCAGAGAGCACAAATGGGGAGAGGTAGAGGCAGAGGGAGAAGCAGGCTCCCCACTGAACAGGAGCCCAATGCAGGACTCGATCCCATGACCCTGGGATCATGATCTGAGCCAAAGTCAGACACTTAACCAACTGAGCCACCCAGGCGTCCCCTGGATATTCCTTTTATCTTTACTCTTTAAACGGTAGATATACTTTTTTTTTTTTAATATCTTCCACTGTTTTCTACCAGCGTTATATTTTTTTTTTTAAGATTTTATTTATTTGGGCGCCTGGGTGGCTCAGTTGGTTAAGCGACTGCCTTCGGCTCAGGTCATGATCCTGGAGTCCCGGGATCGAGTCCCACATCAGGCTCCCTGCTCAGCGGGGGGTCTGCTTCCCCTTCTGCCCTCTTCCCTCTCGTGCTCTCTGTCTCTCATTCTCTCTCTCTGTCAAATAAATAAATAAAATCTTTAAAAAAAAAGATTTTATTTATTTATTTGACAGAGAGAGACACAGCGAGAGAGGGAACACAAGCAGGAGGAGCGGGAGAGGGAGAAACAGGCTTCCCGCTGAGCAGGGAGCCCGATGCGGGGCTCGATCCCAGGACCCTGGGATCATGACCTGAGCCGAAGGCAGACGCTTAACCGACTGAGCCACCCAGGCGCCTCATAAACGGTACATATACTTTTATATAGAGACATGTATAAATATATATACAGTTGACCCTTGAACAGTGTGGGGGTCAGGTGCTGTCAAAAATCCATGTATAACTTCTGACTCTCCAAAAACTTAACTACGAATAGCCTACTCTTCATTGGAAGCCTTACTGATAACATAAACAGTCAACTAAATTTTTTGTGTGTTATTTGTCTCATATACTGTATTCTCACAATAAAATAAGCTAGAAAAAAGAAAATATTCAGAAAATCATGAGAAAGAGAAAATACATTTACAGTGCCATGCTGTACTTATGGAAAAAGATCTGCATGTAAGTGGACCTGCACGGTTCAAACCTGCAATGCTCAAGGTCAACCGTATTATTTTGTATGTACGTATGGACACACACATATTCTTCTACATATTATTCACAATAAAATTTTTATTTTTTTTAAAGCTTCTTTTTTTTTTTTAAGATTTTATTTATTTGACAGAGAGCGACACAGCAAGAGAGGGAACACAAGCAGGGGGAGTGGGAGAGGGAGAAGCAGGCTTCCCACTGAGCAGGGAGCCCAATATGGGGCTCGATTCCAGGACCCCGGGATCATGACCTGAGCCGAAGGCAGACGCTTAATGACTGAGCCACTCAGGTGCACCCACAATAAAATTTTTACAATACAATGTGTAAGAACCAGGTTGTGTGGGGCCTTGTCGACCAGGGTGGGGCCCGGCCCACTGCAGGCACCCCCTAACTGTGTGTTGAATAATGTGAAGCCTGCTGGCTCTGGGTCAGGTCCCTCCTGCTCATTCAGGATAAGGCTCCAGCTCTGGCTATCTGCCACCCCCCATCACAACAGGGGTGGCTGGCGGAGGTTCTGGGGACCCTCCCCCAGGCGCTTCAGCTGGGTCTAAAGCCTCCAGGCCCTGGAGGGTTTGCTGGGCTGGCCCTGGCTTCTCAGCTGTAGGATGCAGAGGAACAGGGACTAAGCTAAGGGACAGATCCCCAGACTCAGGGGCCAGAGGGACAGACAATCGTCTAGGGCTTCTAGGGACCAGAGTGGGAGAGCCCTCCCCAACATTTTCTATGGGGCTGGAAGTAGCAGTTCAGGCTCCCCAGTCCCTGGGAACGCATGGATCTAGGCCCTGGGCTCAAGGGGACCAGTGGCATTCGAAGACTGGATCCCACACTGACTGGAGCCACCCAAGTGGCCCCCAGATCACCAAAGATTCCACGCCCCTGGCTGGCCGTGAATGGCACACAGTACCGGACCTAATGGGGTCATGCCAGCCAGGTGACCACACAGAAGGGCCTTGTCCATGCCTAGTTCTGTAACATCATAAATTTAGGGCTGTCATTGGTTGAGGGAGCCCAACAACAATGGAGACTGGATTTTCCACTGGCCAGATGAAATGAGGGCTCTGAGTAACTTTTGTTTTGTTTTGTTTTTTAAGTAGGCTCCACGGCCAACATGGGGCTTGTACACACAACCCTGAGATCAAGAACTGAGTTGAGATCGAGTGGGACACCCAACCTACTATGAGTGCTCTGAGTAAGTTTTTGTCTATTTTCAGGCACATGGGTGGCTCAGTCGGCTGAGGGTCTGACTCTTGATTTTGGTTCAGTTCAAGGTCTCGGGTAGTGAGATTGAGCTGGGCTCAGCGTGGAGTCTGCTTGTCCCTCTGTCTCCCCCTCTGCTCCTCCCCCTCTGCTCCTCCCCTGCTCACTCTCTTTATATGTCTAAAATAAGTTAAAAAATAAAATCTTTATATTTTCTTGCCTACCTGAATGCATGCACCCATATTCATACCCACAACACCTGCTTCTGCCTTTTTTCTCCCTTCTCTCTCTTCCAGACTCTCTATCTCCACCTCCTTCTCCAGGCCTTTCTCTGATTCTGCCTTCTCCTCCCCCGAGCCTCCCTCTCTCCCCCTCACCCCCCCACCACACACACACCTGCCCCCTGCACTCTGCTCCCAGTCTCTCTCTGGGGCTGGCTTCCAGCCACATTGCAGAACACTTTGGGTCCAAGGAAAAGAGGCTTTGGCTGTGAGTGCATCAGTGCCAGGACCTGCCCAACCCCTCCCTCCATCTTCTTCCACCCCTCCCCCCTCAGGTGTCTGAGGCCTGGACTTAGCAGCCACCTGCCCTGCTGCCTGCAGAAAAGCTGGGAGGAAGGAGCAACGTGGCTCCAGCTAGCGTCCGATGTGGGGTTGCTAGGGCCTAGCCAGCTCTTGGGTTATTGAGTTTCTGTACTGGTTGCTCCACTTGGCAGGGCCCTGGGGACTCTGGGCACCAGCCTAGAACAGTGGGACAAACTCCAGGTCACTCAGGCTGAGGCTGAGCTAGACCAGCCTCTAAGCTCCCAGCCTCCTTCCATCTCTGCACCTGAGCCCCCAGGGCTAAACCTGACAACCCCCACCCTCCCCCACTTGATAGGGAACCAGCTAGCCAGAGGTACCCCGTGCCCTCCCCTGGCCCTGGCCTCTGACCCCTAACTTCCACACAGTCCCCCGCCCCGTCCTTCATCCTTCAGACTATGTTCCCCCACCTCCACAGACGGGGGGCCCTGAGGGCTGGACTCCACAGGAGGGTCCTGAGGGCAAGAGTAGGGTTCTCTGCTCAGACTGGGGCTCCAAGTCTGGTTTGCCCATCTCCAGTCCATGTCACCACCTCCCTTCATGTCTCCTCACAGGGCTCTGCCTGCTTTAGGGGAGGTGGCGCAAATTGGGGACCCAGCGGGGAGGGGCAGCCCACCTCAGCTCCCACACCAGCCTCCACGGGTGTTCCTGCAAGCTCAGGAGAAAGCTGTCCTTCCCCCACCTTCCTATGATTTTGGCAAGAATTGAACAGAGTTGAAAAAAGCACAGGATGTGAGGAGCCAGATCTGGATGGAATGACTTCCTCACTCCGAACCTCAGTTTGCTCATCCATAAAATGGGAAGAATAGTATCAGCAAATGGTCTGCCCAGAGACCACTGGTGGGTCCACTTTCACCCCTTCACTGCCAGCCCTGGAAGGCAGTTGGCCCAGGCTGGGGCCCAGGCTGGACTCTACCTGCTCCAGCCCCCAAATCTTGTCTGACCAACTCTGTATTCTAGTACTACTCCACTGGGAACCACTCTGGAATCCCTCCCCTGGGACCCTGGACAAGCTTCCCCTGCAGCACTAAGCTGTCACCTCTCACACTGCTGGCACTTCTGGGAATGGTCTGTCTCCCCCACACACTGTGCATTCCCCAAGGTCACATGCCAAGTCTCATCCCTCTCTGTGTGCACAGTGCTCAGGCTGGGGCAAGGCCCAGAGAAGGTGCTCAGTGATGCCTGCTGAGTGACAGAATGGCCTGGAGACTTCTCACGTTCTCTCCCTTGATCACCACACCCTTCCTATCCCCACCCGGGCCTCGCCATACCTGCCCAGGACTTTGTGTCTCCACTGCCGCTGGTCTCCCGGGCCCACTGTCCTCCTCAGTGTCTCACTTGGGGCAGGACACTGCACCAGGACCTCTGGCAAACCCTGACTTTTCTCCTCTGCCCTTGAATTTCACCCAGTTCCTCAGGCCACAACCCCGGGGGAGTGCGCTAAACAGTCACATTGGTGGCTTTCATGAAGCAGGCCTCCAGGTATGGATGCCCCTGTGTGTGTACCCTCCCATGTTGACTCTGGGCTTGGCTTTATGGCTTTGCTTTGGCCAATGGGACATCAAGAAGCATGAAGCAGAGACTCAACAGGCACCTGCACATTGGGTCCTGTCCTCTCAGAAGCCAGCTACCCCCGGTAAGACGGTCAGCTAGACAACTGAATGATGAGAGGTCAGGTGAAGAGAGGTCCTGGGTGATTTGGCAATCCAGCCCCAGCTGCCCCCAGCTGAATGCAACCACAGGAACAACCCCAGGCGAAACCAGCAGATTTGGCCAGCTGGCCCCAGCCAAAGCACAGAATTTTCAGAAATAATATATCATTGTTGTTTTAAGCCACTACGTTTTGGGATGGTTTCTTTCCCAGCAATAGATAATTGAAGCAAGGTCCAATCCTGCATCTTCTCTTTCCTCCTCCTCCTCATCCAGTCCTATGATATCCACTCCCAGAATACATCATACATCTGAGCACTTCTCACCACATCTCCAGACGCCCCCTGGTCCAGGCTACCATCATCTCTCACCTGGACCATGGCCGCGGCCTCCTCATTGGGCTCCCTGCCTCCAGTCTTATGCCCCTCCAGTCACCCTCCGGCGACCAAGGTGAAGTTTTTGGGGTTTTGGTCAGATCACGTCACACCCCTGCTCAAGACCCTCCAGTCAGTTCCCCATCACTAAGACTAAAACACAGAGTCCTCCATGGCCTTCAATGCCCCGTGTAGTCCAACGCCAACCACGTGGCCATCCCCATCTCCAGTGGCTCTCCTCCTTGCTCACCGCACCCCAGCAACGCCAGCTTCCTTTCTGTTTTTTTTTTTTTTTTTAAAGATTTTATTTATTTATTTGACAGAGACACAGTGAGAGAGGGAACACAAGCAGGGGGAGTAGGAGAGGGAGAAGCAGGCTTCCCGAGGAGCAGGGAGCCCGATGCGGGGCTCGATCCCAGGACCCTGGGATCATGACCTGAGCCGAAGGCAGACGCTTAACGACTGAGCCACCCAGGCGCCCCTCCTTTCTGTTTTTTGAATATGCCAAGCATATCCCCACCTTGGGGCCTTTGCACCAGTCTGCCCAGCAGACTTCCTGTAGGTTTTTCTGTCTAGGTCTTTCTGTTCTCAACTTACATGTCCCCTCAGGAAGGCCACTTATAGAAGAGGAAACTGAGGCTTGGAGAAGTGAAGTCATGTCCCATGTTCACACAGTTAGGAAGAGGCCGGGCTGATATTCCATCCTGGGTCTGTGGGACCCCCCCCACTGTAGGGCTCTTTCTGCCACATCAGCAGTTTGGGAGGATGACAGTGGTGGTCATGGGTGCCTGAGAAAGGAGAGGGGTCAGAGGGGCCTCCTCCTTCACTTACTCCTTCTACAAACACTCCTGGCCATAGCCTTTGGACCCTGCCCTGGGCTGGGTGCTGGGAACTCAGAAATGAATCAGACCAGACTTTGCCCTCTGGGAGCTCCCATCGGGGACAGGGAGAACAGCAGAAGAGGTCAAGGGCAACAGAGGGGCTCAGGCAGCCTGTGGGGTTAGCTCAGGAAGGCAGCCTTCAAGCTGGGAGCTCTCCAGGAAGGCTTAACAGAGGATGTGAGGTTGGCTGGAGGGGAGGGCCAGAAAGTAGGGCTGGTGTTCAGTGGCCAGAGCTGACTGGTGTTCCCTGTGAGACACCAGAGCCTCAGGGTTGGTCCTGGGTGGCCATGCCCCACCGCGCGCGCACTTGTGTGTGTGTGTGTGTATGTGTGAGGAGAGTGAGGGAGCAGTACCAGGGCTGAGGTGGAGGATAAACAATAAAAGGGTGGAATGAATAAACGGATTTTACTGATGTGGAAACTCAAGTCCAGAGAGGCTGAGCCGCTTGCCCCAGCTCACAAAGGCACTAGCTGATAAAGGCAGGGCTGGAACCCAGGCCTCTCTTGCCACCACACAGAGCACAGTGTGGGAGAAGAGGCCCACCCGCTCCAGGGCCTGCTGCTTATTCACTATACGATCCCAGCTAAGGTCACTCCCCTCACGGGCCTCATTTCCAGGGAAATGGATGAAGGTACTTTGAACACAAGGACTCTGCAGAAAATACTTCTACTGCAACCAAATTCAGGACCAAAGAAACAGCCTTTGCCTCAACCTGGTACAGGATGGCTCCTCAGCCTGCAGCTCCTTCCGGGCCCAGCAACGGCTGCTCTTCTAGCAGAAGCCAGGGAGCCCCAAGAATCCCCAGTGTCAAGCGGACCCGGGATTTCCCACCCAACAGTCTAACCTAGAGTTCCAGAAGCCACCGCAGCCCAGCTCCTTAGAATCCCAGGGCTCCAGGTGCACCTCTATGTACATCATCCTCCCAGCCCAGACCTCAGCTCACTGGCCCTCACTCCCCAGCGTAACTTCCAGACTTCCCAGGTTCTCCTCAGCCTCCAGGACACACCACCCTTTGGCCAATGAAGGAAAGGGGAGAGGCAACTCACTGGCCCCTTGTCCGACCCATACAGCACATCTGACTAATCAGAGGAGCCAAGACGGCCTCAACTGCCATATTCCAATTCTACTCATCCTCCACCATTCTGTCTCCTTCCCACCCCGAGGGGTTCCCTTTCGCTGGTTCCATTCCATTTATTCCACTCGGAATTTCAGGAAATCCTACCTGAGCAATAGGGACCTGGTGAGCAGAACTGGAGCTGATTACAGCAGGGGATTCTTGCGGGAGATCCCCCCCGCTCTCCTGGGGCCTAGAACAACCTCCAGGACCCAGTTTCTGGGGGACCCAGAGGAGCCTCTGCAACAGCTCAGGATCTCTGTGCAGAATCAACTCTGGGCTCTACCACTTACTGGTTGTGTGACCTTAAATCTCTGAGCCTCTGTTCTCTTAGCCATACAGTGGGGATTTGGGACCTATTCACTGAGTGATGGTGAGAATTATATGGAATAAAGCACAGAATACACCTAACACCTAACAGGTGCTCATGGGCAGCAGCAATAATTTGTTTTCCTGCTTATTCTCAGAGGCGGTGGCCCTTCTAACCCTAACCCTCAGAGAGTCCTGGCCCTGGCACGGCTGGGGAGGCAGAGAAGGAAGAAGGGGTTAAAATGATATAGCTATCATCTACTTAGCACTTACTATATGCTAGCCTCTTTTGTAATCACCACGTGAAACTATTGCTACTTTCACTTTATAGATAAGGTATCTGAGGCACATAGAAGTTCAGTAACTTGGCCAAAGTCACACAGCCAGCAAGTGGCAGAACAGGGGCACAAATTCAGGCCCTCTGGCTGCAGAATTCGCACTCTGAACCACCATACTATCCTGCCTCACAGGAAACCCATTTTCAGATGAGACATGCTGAGGTTCCAAGAACTTAAATGCATAGAGCAGCTAAACCGGTGCTCTGAAGTTCTGGCAATTTCCACTGTTGCATGCTGCCCCCTAGTGCCCCCTATGGGAGACACACACCAGAGGATGGCAGCAGACACCCCTGCAGCCTGATCCACAATCCCCTGACCCCACTGCTCCTGCCCATGACCAAAGCTGCACATCTTATAGTTTCTAAATATGAATGCCATCTACATATACAATTGTGATATTTTTTGACTATCTCACAAATCTTCAAATTCAACAAATCTAACTCCAAGTTTATACTTTTGCACCCCAGACTTGCCCTCCTCAGTCTTCTAGAGGCAGCCAGCCGGTGGCACAAGCCAGAACCCCAGCTGTTTTGACATCTCCTTCTTCCCCCCCAGTCTGTTACCAGCCAAAGAGCCTGAATGGTGGCTGAGGAAGGAGATCAGAAAAGCAGACATCAAACAGAATAAAGCAACAGATGATGGCCCCTGGTCATGGCCAAGAGGGAAAACTGAGCTCAGTGGGCTCTGGTTAGAAAGGCACGCCTTGGGACGCCTGGGTGGCTCAGTCGTTAAGCGTCTGCCTTCAGCTCAGGTCATGATCCCAGGGTCCTGGGATTGAGCCCCGCATCGGGCTCCCTGCTCTGCGGGAAGCCTGCTTCTCCCTCTCCCACTCCCCCTGCTTGTGTTCCCTCTCTCGCTGTGTCTCTCTCTGTCAAATAAATAAATAAAAATCTTTAAAAAAAAAAGAAAGAAAGAAAGGCACACCGTTCTGCTTAGAAAGAAGTCCAAACACAGCCCTGAGGGCTGGGAGGAGGTCATAGTGAGGAGCACGACACTGGGAACCAGAGGACTGGGTACTGCTCTGTCACAGTATGGCCTTGGGACCTTAATGAGCCTCAGTTTCCCCATCTGTAAAATGAATATGACAATGCCTACCTCGGGCTCTGTAAGGATCAAATTTAAGTGTTTGCTTTGTAAACTGTAAAGGAAAGTACACAGGAGAGGTTGGTTGTTATCTGGAAAATTCACTCCAGTAGACTTCTTTCCTTTGTTATACTGAATGTTGGACCCATAA
Source organism: Leptonychotes weddellii (assembly GCF_054177405.1). Lineage (NCBI taxonomy): Eukaryota > Metazoa > Chordata > Mammalia > Carnivora > Phocidae > Leptonychotes > Leptonychotes weddellii. Next base: position 18,784,053 of record NC_138372.1, on the reverse strand, counting down.
GGTATGTTGTTTTGTTTTCAAAGAGGGTCATTGGGATGCCTGGGTGGCTCAGCCAGTTAAGCATCTGACTCTTCAGCCCAGGTCATGATCTCAGGGTCCTGGGATAGAGCCCCACATTGGGCTCCTTGCTCAGCGGGGAGTCTGCTTGAGATTCTCTCTCCCTCTCCCTCTGCCCCTTCCCCAACTTGCTTGTGCATTCTCTCTCTCTCTCTCTCTCTCAAATAAATAAATAAATCTTTAAAAAAAAAAGGGCCATCAATTTTTTTTTTATTATGGTAAAAGAAAATATATAGGGGTGCCTGGGTGGCTCAGATGGTTAAGTGTCTGCCTTCAGCTCAGGTCATGATCTCAGGGTCGTGGGATGGAGCCCCGAGTCGGGCTTCCTGCTCAGTGGGGAGTTTGCGAGTTTGCTTCTCCCCTCTGCTCGTGCTCTCTCTCTCTCAAATGAATAAGTAAAATCTTAAACAAAAGAGAAAGAAAGAAAGAAAATATACAAAAACACAAAATTTGCCATTTTAACCACTTTTAAGTGTACAATGTGGCATTAGTTGCATTCACACTGTTGTGCAACCATTACCATGATCTATTTCCAAAATTTTTCATCATCCCAAATAGAAACTCTGTACCCATTAAGCAATAACTTCCCATTTACCCCCTCCCTCCAGCCCCTGGTAACCTCTAATCTCTGTATTTATAAATGAGTTTGGGGCGCCTGGGTGGGTCAGTTGGTTAAGCGACCGCCTTCGGCTCAGGTCAGGATCCTGGAGTCCCTGGATCGAGTCCCGCATCGGGCTCCCTGCTCGGCGGAGAGTCTGCTTCTCCCTCTGACCCTCCTCCCTCTCATGCTCTCTGTGTCTCATTCTCTCTCTCTCAAATAAATAAATAAAAATAAATAAATAAATAAAAAATAAATGAGTTTGTTCTAAATATTTAATATAAGTGGAATCACAGTATTTGTCCTTCTGTGTCTGGCTTATTTCACTTAGCATAATGTCTTCAAGATTCATCTGTGCTGGGGCGCCTGGCTGGCTCAGTCAGTGGAGCATGCAACTCTTGATCTCAGAGTTGTAGGTTTGATTGAGCCTCATGTTGGGTATAGAGATGACTTAAAAATAAAACCTTAAAAAATATTCATCTACCCTGTAGCATGTATCAGAATTTCATTCTTTTTTTTTTTTAAGATTTTATTTTTAAGTAAATCATGATTGTGGTGGTAGTCATGCAATTGCATGAACATTTAAAGACTCAAGGGGTGAGCCTGGGTGGCTCAGTTGGTTAAGGGTCTGCCTCTGGCTCAGGTTGTGATCCCAGGGTCCTGGAATCAAGTCCCGCTTCGGGCTCCTTGCAGTGGGGAGTCTGCTTCTCCCTTTCCCTCTGCTGCTCCCCCTTCTTGTGCTCTCTCTCTGACAAATAAAGAAATAAAATCTTTAAAAAAAATTAAAGACCCACAGAACTACACTAAAAAGGTGAATTATAAGGTAAAATATACCTTAACCTTTAAATAAAGAATGAATACATGAATGGGGGAAAAACTAAGACTCTAGACTCTCACATTTTTGCTACCTTGAGAACTTTGCAAGTGACAACAGCCTTCATTATTTAGAGCATAAATTTCTATTTTTTCTTTCATTCATTCGTGATAAAATGAAGGTACTTGAACTTATCATCCAACCCAAGAACTACAACATCACTAAAAGTTAAATCTATTTACTGTTCCCCCCACACCCCCAGGTAATCACTGTTCTGAATTTTGTGTTCTTCATTCTTTTGTTTGTTTGTTTTTTTAGTAGTTTTTTTTTTTTGGCATACATAAATTAGGCTGGGCCTTATGAATTTGCCATTTTTATAGGTCAAAACAGGTCACAACCCAGCAACTTCATATAGTTCAAGCCAATATTATGCCTAAACATAGTAGTTGTGGTTTTATTTGAATTTTACAGAACGAATACCATTCCATCTATACTCTTCTGGGACTTGCATTTTTTTCTTAATTAATTTTTTTTTTTTAGTAATCTCTACCCCCAACATGGGGCTGGAACTCAACACTGAGATCAAGAGTCACATGCTCTTCCAACTGAGTCAGCCCTGAGGGACTTAACATCTTAACATTTTTTTAAGATTTTATTTATTTATTTGACAGAGAGACAGCCAGAGAGGGAACACAAGCAGGGGGAGTGGGAGAGGGAGAAGCAGGCTTCCCGCTGAGCAGGGAGCCCGATGCGGGGTTCGATTCCAGGACCCCGGGGATCATAACCTGAACCAAAGGCAGATGCTTAACGACTGAGCCACCCAGGCGCCCCAGCACTTAACATTTTCCACTCAATATTATGTCACCATGATTCAGCCGCATTGCTGTTTTTCATTCATTTTCTTTTTTTTTTTTTTTAAGATTTTATTTAGGGACGCCTGGGTGGCTCAGCCGTTAAGCGTCTGCCGTCGGCTCATCTTTTTTTTAAAGATTGTATTTATTCATTTGACAGAGAGAGAGAGAGAGAGAGAGAGCACAAGAGGGGGGAGGGTCAGAGGGAGAAGCAGACTCCCTGCTGAGCAGGGAGCCAGATGCGGGACTCGATCCTGGGACTCCGGGATCATGATCTGAGCCGAAGGCAGTAGCTTAACCAACTGAGCCACCCAGGTGCCCTTCATTCATTTTCTACTGTTGTATAATTATTCCACATTTCTTTATTTCCTGTCAATGGCATTTGAGTGTTTTTTGTTTGAGGATACCATGAACAATGTTTCTACTACCATTCTTATACATGGCTCCTGGTTTATGTGTGCCTTTTTTTTTTTTTAAGATTTATTTATTTTATTTATTTTTTATTTTTTTAAGTATTTTTATTTGTTTTTGCGAGAGAGAGAGAGAGAACACAAGGGGGCAGGGGCAGAGAGAGAAGCAGGCTTCCCAATGAGCAGGGAGTCCGATGTGGAACTCGATTCCAGGACCCTGGGATCACGACCCAAGCCAAAGGCAGACACTTAACTGACTGAGCCACCCAGGTGCTCCTTATTTATTCATTTTAGAAAGAGAGCATGCATGAGTGAGGAGAGGGGCAGGGGGAGAGCACAGAACCCACACCGGGATTCATCCCAGGACCCTGAGATCATGGCCTGAGCTGAAATCAAGAGTCTGATGCTTAATCTAACTGAGCCACCCAGGCACCCTGTATGTGTGCAATTCTTGTGGCTGTACCCAGGAATGGACTTCCTGGGTCTTAGGATACACAGACGTTCAGCTATACACAATGTGACTCACTTTCTGGGCTCCAAATGAGGATACATCGTACTACTTGCCTCTAGGTGAGAATGTGGACAAGATGTGGTGGGAGTTGTGGAGGGTTTCTGGTGGAATTGAACTCTACTGTGTGCACATGGTAAGGCACCCACAGAATGAGATGATGGTGCCCTCAGAGATGAGACAGGGAAGGAAACCCCCCAGTTGCCATGGGCATCATCTTCCAAGGAGTGTTCCACCCTGGCTGGACAAGGGGAGGGCTTGGGACCCAAACAAGGCAGACAAAGGGCTCTATGATTCTAGTTAGCAGTATCTCCGTCTAGGGTTGGGAGGTTGTGTATCTGGAACATCTGAAGGGGAGAGGCCTCGGCAGTGCTGAATTCCTCCCACCTACCAATCCTTGCCGCAGAGATCTCTCCACATATCTTTTATCTCACTTTGCATCCATTATCTTTTTTAATTCTCCCAGTTGGAGAGAGGTACTATTATCTTCACAGATGAGGCTTAGAGAAGGAAAGTGCCTTGCCCCAAGTCACACGGTTTTTTCCAATTGCCTGAACAAATAATTTTCCCTTCCTTATCCTCAGTTTCCATATCCATAAAATGGGAATAACACCTGACCCACCTCACAGACTAGTGGGAGGATTAAGTAATACTATGCAAGCATGCGTCCTGGAGATGCTCCTTGAAAGTCACTTGTTTAAAAAAAAAAAAAAGGAAAGTCACTTATTTATTGGTGCTATTGTTATTATTAAGTTGTTATTAAGGACAGCAGGAACCCAAGATAATCTGAGCCCTGACTTCTAGTCACCCAGTGATGTTGCCTCTTGCAGAGACACCATGGGAAGTGGTAATCATGGCCCATTTTGATCACCTCTGCCGCTCCGCGATGTGTCTTTCAGGACTGCACAGCCCAGCCCTCTCCTCCACCCTATTTCTAGGCCCCAGAATAGAAGGAGTTGATCTCCCCTGCAGACTTCCCCAAACAGAGGTGAATTAACCAGCGAGCAGAGGATGCACACCCCCTATTCTATCTCAGGGCAAAGGAAGAAATCGGTGAACCCAGTGGTTCATTCAAATGAGAATATCTGCTGAGCACCTAATATGTGCCGGTCCTGAGCTGGGCACCACGAGCACTGGGAACAAGACCAGACCCTGTCCTCGAGTCAGAAAAGGAGAATTCAGAAGACAAGAAAACTGCGTGCTGAGTATTATGATAACGAAGTACAGAGAACTGTTCTATATAACAGGAAACCAGACAGGCCTAGGGGCCAGGGAAGGTGTCCCAGGAGTTATATGCCCTTGAAGCTGCGCCTTTAAGAACTGGCAAGCGCTCCCCAGGTGCGCAGAGACTGCTAGGACTACCTGCCCATTTAACAGAAGAGGAGACTGAACCACCAGCGTCGGTCTACCCTGCCCGCCTCGCTTAGCCAGACCAGGCTGAGCACGGCTTCTTGTCGGTAGGCCCAGCGCCCCAGCCTGGCCGCGGTGAACCACGCCCCCCAACACCGCCCCCCCCCCGCCCCCCGCGCGCTCAGGGCGAGGCCTCGGCCCAGGTGCGCGGCGGCGGCGGCGGCGGCGCTTCGCGGAGGCAGGAAGTGTGTCCCCAGCGGCGGCCCGTGCGGCGCTCCCGCGAGACGCTTACCTGCGCTCCAGGTGAGCGGCGAGGGGGGCGGGGGGAGGGGCCGAGCCGGAGGCGGCTCACCTGGCGGGACAGGTAAGTCCCGCGCGGGCCCGTGGGGGGCGAAGCACGGCGGCACTGGTGTGGAGAGACCCCCGAGGCTACGCCTGGGCGGGGGAGGGTCCCGGGGCCGGTTCCTCGGGCGCCACCCTCCCACTTCCGGGGTGCGCGGGCCGGGCCGGGGAGCGGCCCGAGCGGGCGCCCGGGCTGGGCGGGCAGAATGTGGTGGGGGGGCCGCGGTCGCCCCCGGGGCTGCGCTGGCTGGGGCGGGAGCCGTGCTGGCTGAGGGAGGCAGGGTCGGGAGGAGGCGGCGGGGCCGTGCACACCCAGAGGAAAGGTGTCAGGGCGGGAGAGGGGCTGCGTCTACCCGCAGGCGGGGGGCCTTTGCAGCTGGAGAGGGTGGTGCTCGCTCCGAGGGCACTGCTGGTGTAGGGGCTGTGCTGACCGGAGGGGCAGTGCCGGGGTCTGGTTCTCCCTTGCCTCGGGAGTAGGTGCCCCCGGATGCCGGAGTCGCGGGCTGAGCCTTTGGGGCAGGGAAGAGAGGGTGCGGGGATGCCGGGTGCGAGAGCAGAAGGCTGTTTCCCGAGCAGGGCTGGGGTGCCCCTCTCGGCCGGGTGTGCAAGACTAGACTGGGTACGGGGGTGGCGCCTGTCCTGGGGACCTTGGAGGAGGGGGATGGTACAGAGACCCCTGTGTGTGTGTGTGTGTGTGTGTGTCTTCTCAGGGACTAGGGAAGGGGAAGAGCATCAAGAGAAGTTTGGTGAGGGCGGACTTAGGACCTTCTGACTCTGAGGAAGATCCCTGCAGTGACTTGGGGTGCCCAGCGTCCAAGCCCCTCCCACGTGCCAGGCACCACACTAAGCAACCTGCGCGGAATATCTCATTTAAACCTCACAGTGGCCCAGGAAGATACTCCTCTCTCACTCTTCTCTCCCCTTTAAAGAGGAGAAAACTAAGGCCCAGAGTCTTGCTCCAGGCCACACAATAGGAGCAGGGGCCCTCCCCTCACTCAACCAAGTGCCCAGTGTTCCTAGGGTTTGGGAGGTGGGGGCAGCAGCAGCTAGGGGAAGATAGAGCCTGGAAAAAATGGGCTGAGTTCATGAGGGTTCTGGACCTAGAGGGGTGGGGGAAACTGAGACAAGCCATTGTCCTTACCCTAGGTCTTGCTCCCCACTTCTATCTCACCCGCATTCCAGGTATGTGGCACAAAACAAAGTACATGGGCTCCAGAGTCTGGTAGAGCACAGTACAAATCCTGTTCCATCCCTTTCCAGCTGGTTGTCTCTGGGCAAGTCACTTCTGAGCTTCAGCTTCCTGATCTGTAAAGTGGAGTTGTAATACTTACAGAGCACGTGTGACTGTTAGGTAAAGTGAAAGTCCTCTTGGGCCGTAGCCTGTTTCTGGCCCATTCACTGCTGTTTCCCCAGCATTTAGCACTTTGCTGGGCACATGGTAGTGCTCAATAAATATTTGGTGGGTGAATTTAATGAATAGTAGCAAATCCTTAAGCCTTGGAGGTAGGGAAGGAGTGACCCAGACCATCATCAGTAACCCCTTGATGTTTTTACAAACCCCAGGTACCCCAGAGCTCAGTGTGGTTCCAACAGTGTAGAGTCACACAATCTCCTCATCCAAGGCCTAAGCCTGGAAGACTCAGGGCTTCCTATGTGGTCCCTCCATGGGTACAGGCTTGTCCACGGAGCTGGCAGCTGGCCGCTTTGCCCCCTTCCTCCCAAGTAATAGATGGGATGAGGTAGTGGGTAAGACTCTGGGCCAGGCTGCTTGGGGACAAATAGATGTGTGGCTTGAACAACTTACTTAACCTATCTGGGCCTCTTGATGTATAGTAATAATAATTACAACAACAACAATAATACCTGCAGATAAGGTTGTGAGAATTGGTTTAATACATTCACAGCACATAGAACAATGTAAGTGGTCAGTAATTAACTCATTCACTAGAATGCAGACTCCTGAGATTAGGGAATTTTGTCTGTTTTACCACTGTGTCCACCAAATTTAGAACAGTTTCTGGCATTCAGTAGGCCCTCACTAAATATTTGTTAATTGAGTGAATGAATGAGTCCATACTCACCCCCACATTGCTCAAACCAAGGCAAAGGTTTTTAACCACTAGCCTGTCTGGATCGTGAGGGACTTCCAGGTATTACAATTTCTGTGTGCACACCTTTGGAGAGGGGGTTTCACCCTCCTTCCCTGAGCCTGCTGCTACCCTCACTCTGGTAAGCCTAGAGCCTAAGTCATTTTTCTTCCTACCCAATGGTCCTGGTTCTACTCTGAGGTCACACAGAATGTGTCAGTCCCCTCAAGCACTTACTGTACCCAACCCTGTTCTGACACTGAGGCAGAAGGGAGTCAGACATCTGCCCCTTGGGGTCATATAGGCTTATCTTCAAACAGTGGGTTCAAGGCTGACCCAGCTGACAGAGTCCAGCAAGAAGCTGTGAGGAGAAGGGTTCCCGTCTGACTTGGGGAGCTGGAGGGGCCTTGGAGAAGGAGTGCTGAATGGGGCCAGGGGAGTGAATTCTATAATTGCAGGAATAAAGAATTCCTGTATCCTCTTACCAGTCGCCATGGCTAACATTCCTTCCTTCCCTCCCTTTCTCTCTTGAGACACATGCACCTTCTGATTTTCGTGGGAAACTTTTGAGATTAGCTTGCTGATATCATGCTCCAGTATATACTTCCTGAGAATTAGAACATTGTCTTATATAACCGTAGTAATCAAATTCAGGAAATTTAACATTGGCATATTCCTATTAAATAATATACAGTCTACTGTAAAATTTCATCACTTATCCACATTATCCAGTTTCCTATTTTTCCTCTTGATCCAGGATCCAATCAAGGATCACACGTTGCATTTAGTTGTCATTCCCTTAAGTTGGACTTACCTGATGTCTCCTCATGATTATGTTTAGGTTATGCATTTTGGGCAGTAATACTTCTTAAGTGATGTAGTATCCTTCTTAGTGCAGAATATCAGGAGGCACATGATTTCAGTTCATCCCATTATTGATGATGTTAACTTCGATCATTTGGTTACAGTGCAATCTGCCAGGTTTCTCCAGATTTTTTAAGTTCTCCCTGGCTGCAGCAAGTAGAAGGGAATGGAGGTGGCCAGAATGGGAGCCTTGACAGTACCTGGGTGAGAGATGATCATGGCCCTGGTTTTTTTTGTTTTGTTTTTAAGATTTTATTTATTTATTTTGACAGAGAGAGAGACAGAGAGAGAGGGAACACAAGCAGGGGGAGTGGGAGAGGGAGAAGCAGGCCTCCCGCTGAGCAGGGAGCCCGATGCGGGGCTCGATCCCAAGACCCAGGGATCATGACCTGAGCTGAAGGCAGACGCTTAACGACTGAGCCGCCCAGGCACCCCGATCGTGGCCCTGTTTAAAGAGGTGGCACTTATTTGTTCAAAACACATTGTCTGTTAGAGCCAGAACTGGGACTAGAACACAGATATTGTCTTTTTTTTTTTTTTTAAAGATTTTATTTATTTATTTGAGAGAGAGAATGAGATAGAGACAGAGAGAGCATGAGATGGGGGGAGCGTCAGAGGGAGAAGCAGACTTCCTGCTGAGCAGGGAGCCTGATGCGGGACTCGATCCCGGGACTCCAGGATCATGACCTGAGCTGAAGGCAGTCGCTTAACCAACTGAGCCACTCAGGCACCCCTAGAACACAGATATTCTGATGCCCACTCCCAGGCTCCTCACACATCACTAGTTCTAGGACCCCCAATGCCATTAAATCAGGGATAAAAAGATAAGGGATCAGCGTTGCAGAAAATCCAGGTTGTTGTGTGGCAAACCCCTGCATGGGATCGAGGACCTTCCACACATATCACTATGTAATGTTCCCTGACTCCCTCAGGCATAGTTATTCACTCCCATAATGCCTCCTAAATCCTACACATTCCAACTTAGGAGCTTTTAAGCATCTGTTTTTCCTACAAAACCATGAGTGAATCACAAGAACAGGGTCTCTAGTTTATTCATCTTTAGTTTTACGGCGCCTCACATGGGGCCGGGCTCAGTGATTATGGGATAAAGGAAGTCTTCACTCTGAGCCTGCTAGCAACCAAGTCAGGAAGGGAAAGGTACATTTTGTGGCTTGGCTTTCTTGTCTAATCAAAGGAAGCAAAAGAGTGCTTGGTTTTAAATATTGCTAGGAGAGCAAATCTGAGCCGGTCTGAAACACTGACAGGGAAACTGTCACATTCCCATGACTGATTTGAAGGAAGAGGGGAAGGGAAGGTAGTAATGGTTGGGTTCTGTAGCAAGTCACATGGAAAGGCATGTGTTGAGAGCCTCAGAGACTCTGTTGGGTAGGATTACCAACAGAGGGAATAAACTGGGGGAGACCATTCCCCAGAAAGTGAGATCTCGGGAGATTTTTCTTTCCATGTGGTAAAATATACATTACATAAAATTTACCATTTTAAGTTTTTTGTTACCGTTTTAATTCTACAGTTCTGTGGCATTGAACACATTCACACTGTTGTGTGTTGTGTATTCATCACTACCATCCATCTCCAGAACTTTTTCATCTTCCTAAAGTGGAACTCTACCCATTAAACACTAACTTCCCATTTCCCCCTGCCTCCAGCCCCTGGCAACCACCATTTTACTTTCTGTCCTAAGAATTTGACTATTCTAGATATTTCATGTAAGTGGGACCATACAATACGTGTACTTTGTGTCAGGTTTATTTCACTTAGTATAATGTCTCAAAGCTCATCTACGTTGTGGCACATATCAGAATCTTATTCCTTTTTAGGGCTGACTAATATTCTGTTGTATGTATATGTCATGTTTTGTTTATTCATTCATCTGTCCGTGGACATTTAGGTTGTTTCCACCTTTTGCCTGTTGCAAATAATGCTGCTGTGTGGACACTGGCATACAAATGTCTGTTTCAGCCCCTGCTTTCCAGCCTTTTGGGGGGTATATACCCAGAATTGGGATTGTGGGGTCACATGGCCGTCCTGTGTCTAATTTTTGGAGGCGCTGCCGTGCTGTCTGCCACAGCGGCTGCACCGTTTGTTCTCCAAGGGCTCCTCCGTCTCCACGTCTCCAGGGCCTGTCATTTTCTGCTTTTTCAATAGTAGCCATCCCACCACATCCCTGGGTGTGAAGTCCCAGGACATTTAAAAAAATTTTTTAAAATTTTTATTTAAATTCAATTAATTAACATAGAATGTATTATTAGTTTCAGAGGTAGAGGTGAGTGATTCATCAGTCTTATATAATACCCAGGAGTTTTTTTTTTTAAAGGTTTATTTATTTATTTGAGAGGGAGGGGCAGAGGGAGAGGGAGAGAGAGAATCCCAAGCTGACTGTGCACTGAGCATGCACCCCAACGCGGGGCCTTGTCCCGGGACCCTGAGATCATGACCTGAGCCGAAATCAAGAGTCAGACACTTGACTGACTGAGCCGCCCAGGCGCCCTGTCCCGGGAAGTTTTGACATGTAGGTTAGACCAGAGACAGAATTTCTTCTTTGGGGAGGGAGGGACACTAGGTGAGGGTTCATGGGCATAACTGCACCCTTGAACCTGACTCCTTCCTGGCCTCTCCTCTATAGGTGCCTGGCTGTAACAAATCATGCAATGAGCCATGCCCCGCCCTGGACACCCCCGCCCATCATCTGGGCCCCCACGCTTGGGACCCTGGGAGCGGCCAACAGAACTATGCCTGGAGACTTTTGATGAGCCATCCCAACCCCCACCAAGCCGCCGCACCCGCAGGCCAGACCCCAAGGACCCTGGCCACCATGGGCCCGAGAGCCTTACCTTCATCTCTGGCTCTGCTGAGCCTGCTGCCGAGCCCCCAGCCTGTTGCCTGCTCTGGCGACCCTGGGTGTGGGACTGGTGCCGGGCTGCCTTCTGCTTCCGCCGCTGCCGGAGTTGCCTCCAGCGTTGTGGGGCTTGCATGCGGGGCTGCAGCCCCTGCTTGTCTGCTGGGGACTCCCCTGAGGGGGCTGCTGAAGCCAACTGGGCCAAAGAACACAATGGAGTGCCCCCCAGCCCCGACCGTGCACCTCCCAGTCGGCGGGATGGCCAACGGCTCAAGTCAACCATGGGCAGCAGTTTCAGCTACCCTGACGTCAAGCTCAAAGGCATCCCTGTGTATCCCTACCGCAGCGCCACCTCCCCAGCCCCTGATGCGGACTCCTGCTACAAGGAGCCACTGGCTGAACCCCCACCCATGCGGCACAGCCTGCCCAGCACCCTTGCCAGCAGCCCCCGTGGCTCTGAAGAATATTACTCCTTCCATGAGTCGGACCTGGACCTGCCCGAGATAGGAAGCGGCTCCATGTCCAGCCGAGAGATTGATGTGCTCATCTTCAAGAAGCTGACAGAGCTGTTCAGCGTACACCAGATTGACGAGCTGGCCAAGTGCACATCAGACACTGTGTTCCTGGAGAAGACCAGTAAGATCTCGGACCTTATCAGCAGCATCACCCAGGACTACCACCTGGATGAGCAGGATGCTGAGGGCCGCCTGGTTCGCGGCATCATTCGCATCAGTACCCGCAAGAGCCGCGCCCGCCCGCAGACCGCAGAGGGGCGCTCCACGCGGGGTGCGGCCCCTGCTGCTGCCCCTGACAGTGGCCACGAGACCATGGTGGGCTCAGGGCTCAGCCAGGATGGTAGGTGGGGTTCCACATGGTTGAAGGGCGGAGTGAAGGAGGCTCTGGCCAAGGGAGGGCTGCACTGGGTCTGTGGCCACTGTGGGTCCACCCCTCAGCCAGTCCCTGCTCTCCTTTGTCCTTTTCCTCCCTGTTCTCGACTCCTCTGTGTCCGCTAAGAGGACCCGCTGTCCCCCGCTACCACCTGCCAGAGCTTGCAGGCCTAGCCTGGTTAATATAACGAAATCCCATATGAATCTGGACCTCGGCCCTGGCCTAACCAAATCCTCCACCCAGCCACCACTGCACACACACGCACAAACACACACATATGCACGCACGCACACGCATGCGCACACGCAAGTTGTCTGTGTCTTTGTTTTAAACACTGTTTCTCAAGCCTGGCCCAGGTAGGTGACCCCTCCCTCATCAGGCTGGGAGCTGAAGGGGGGGTAGGGTTAAAAGGATGTGATAATGACCACTGCCCCCTCCTGTTCCCTCCCTAGAACTCACAGTGCAGATCTCCCAGGAGACCACTGCAGATGCCATCGCCAGGAAGCTGAGGCCTTATGGAGCCCCAGGTTTGGTCCTGACCTGATGAGTACAGAGAGAGGGGACCGCCCTCAGCCCCCCTCCCCCCCCCCCGCCATGCCCCTCTCCCAGCTTCCTCTGGGGTGGGTGAGGCTGGGGTCAGAAAGGGACCAGAAGCCTGAGCAGCCACAGACCCCATCCTAATCCTGCAAGCTGGCTTAAAGGGTTTGCTTAGGAGACATTCGGGGAGCTGCCCCTGAACCAGAAGGGGGCAGGTGCTCCGAAGTTGCATCTAAGCCCCCCGCGTCACTGGGGAGGACAGTGAAGGGCGGAGGCCATCCACTAGTGCTGAAAAGGCACCCGTGTGCATTCTGCTGCCTTCTTAGGTCTTCCTAAGCTCCCAGGAGTGGGGTCACTACCCTTTAACAGACAGCAAGCCTGGGGCTCAGAGAGGTCAAGAAGCTGAGTGGGTCACCCGGCCAGGATCAGACTGAGATCAGACTGACCCAGGCTTGAGTCCCACTCTGCTCGTTCTCAGCAGGCTTCTCCCTGCCCACGGTCCCTGGATGAGCTCCTTCCCCTCTCTGAGCCTGTTTCCTCTTCCCTTCTCCTCAGGATACCCAGCCAGCCACGATTCATCCTTCCAGGGCACAGACACAGACTCGTCGGGAGCGCCGCTGCTCCAGGTGTACTGCTAACCCCGACCGGCCCAGTACAGCCCACAGCTGAAGAGGGGAAGCAGGACCCCCTTTGGAGGAGGCTGGGCCACGCTGGCTCCTCCCACCTCAGCTGACTGGTTCCTGGACCATGTGCATTTCACTGGGCCGTGGTGTCCGCGTCACCCTGGATCCCTTGCTGGCCTGACCCCTGCCTGGGCCTGTTCCTTCCCGCCTGCAGTCTTCAGGCAGCCTGGATCATGGAAAGCAAAGACTTAGGAGTTACCTTCTGGGATTGAATCCCGGCTCTACCCCCATAAAATACACCCCATAGCCAGTCATGCAAACTCCTCCCTCCACAGGATGAGGGTGGGGGCAGAGGGTGACAGCTCAGAGCAGCTTATCTTAAATGGATTGGGTTGGGGGGGGGCAGGCAGGGCCTCTGTCTTGAATTCTGTGGGCAGTGCCCACTCCACCTTATGTTCTGTTGGTTCTTGGCTGATGTTCTATATCCTAACATGACCATAGTTGCAAGTACAAAGATAGATGACTGCCTGGTCATCTCGGCTGTGATACTGCCCTTTCTGTCCAATCTGCTTGACCGATACACAGAGCAGGAGACAGGATAGAGCACCCAGCCTGCCTTAGTGTTGTGGGGTCAAAGTCAGAAGGCTAAAATGAGAGCAAGAATGTCCACCTCTCAGGTTTGCTGTGAGTTCCAGACAGAGAGCCAGTTTCTGTAGTTTCTGTACCTGAGAAAGGTCTGACAAGTGGTTTCTGTCATTGTTGAGAGGTTCTAGGCAGGCCTACCCAGACTCCTCCTGCTGCCCCAGTTCACCACCTGCAGGCTGGCCTGCTTCTGGCCATCCCTGCAGTTTCCCCAAGTCCTTAAGCATGGGTCAGCCCCCACCCAGCCTCAGACTTGAGGCTCCCTCCACCTCTCCCTGGTTCTGACAGAGCACTGTGGTCTACTGGGACCTTCTTGACCTTCCCAACAACCCTGGAGTGGGGTCATTCTTTCATGGACTAGGAGGCTGGGGGCTCAGAGGGGTCAAGGAGCTTGTCACACAGCTAGTAACTGGCTCTGGACCTAGAAGCTGGCCTCTTGGCAGTTCTGCCCCAAAGTTGGCAAGCTCGCCTGCTTGGGGCAGAAGCAGGGTCCCCTTGTTTGGACACAAGCCCAACTGGGTTCAGAAAGATCCTACTTAGCTACTCCTCACAGACAGGAGTGTCTCATTAGTCCTCTCTCAGCAGTGAGGACAGAGCAGGCCCACCAGCCCACTCTTGACTAAACAAATTAGGTGTCCAGGATCCCCACGCCCTTTCATCTATAAGCCCCCACGCCTCACCTTTTTATTGTCCCCACAGGCCCTTTTGGCAAGTGACCACCAGACAAACTGTACTCATCCAGCTCCCTATCAGACACACAGTACGGTCCCCTTGGGGGCTGTGACCACAAGGCCCAGTACCAGTGACAAAACCGGCCCCTTCCCTTCAGCTCTGCTATCTCACCCGCATCAAAGCCTCGCCAAGACTGAGAATGTCCACGGTGAGAAACTGTCTTAGAGATGAAAATGGAATCAAGTCCAGCTGGTCTTAAATTCTGCTGAGTCATGGGCCCCTTTAAGAATCTGACATATATTCTGGTCCCTGTAACCAGAAAAACTCACTTTTGCTCAGTCACACACAGACTAAAAACCTTGTTTTAATTCTCCCTTTAAGTAATGAAAAACAGCTTTACACTGAAAAACAGTGTAAGGACTCACTCTGGGTCACATGACAGAATCTGGGCTAGAAGCCAAGCCTCCAGCAGCAGCAGTAAGAGAGGCCTGTCCCCCAGGGAAAGGCCAGAGGGAAGAGAAGACACAGGTGGAGTAAATAGTTTTAATGTGTAACAGTAGGCCAACCGGGGAAGATAAGACACCCCCCACAAGGCCCCAGCCCTTCTCCCATGATGCCCTGGGACCAGTGTGCCTGAGCCAGTCCCGTGCCTGCCCCAGCCCTGAGGCCCCCAAGTCCCAGGGGAGGGTACGAAAAGAAGGTGGATGGCTGGGGGCTTAGCCCCAAGAGTTCAGGGAGGCAAACACAGGGCCTAGTTGAATTTGGCCTTGGAAAAATCCATCTCAGGATGCTGATCCATGAACCTGGGGAGGGAAAGTAGGAAGAAGGTGAAACAGGCCGTCCCCTTTCGCAAAGTTAGCCCCTTTCTCCCAGCCCCCCAACATCAGGTCTAATTTCTTTAGAACCCTGAGCAACTTGGAGCCAGGCCAGGCAGTGGTAGGGCCTCAGGGTCTTCCTGTAGGAGGCAATGACTGCTTATGTTACCCCTTCCTACCCCGAGGTGCCTTTGCCCTCAAGATGACCTTGGAAAGTGATTAAGGTAGGCAAGCTGAGGCTATAAATCCATAAACTTGGCTGGCTCATCCCGGGAGGGGCAAGGCAGCTCCTGTGTCCTCAGTGACCCACTCACTGCTGTCACCCAGGTCCAGGCCCAACACCCACCTTCCCCAACCCCCCACCCCCACCCCCCAATCTCTGCATTACTCACTTCTTCAGAATCTCCTGCTTTTTCTGCTCATCTGAGGTGGGCAGCCCCATGGACTTCTGCCTCTGGTCGTACATCATCTTTTCCACCATGCTGCGGGTCTCACTGTCCAGGTCTGACAGCTAAGGGCAGGCGGTAACGAGGATAGGTGAACTCTGGAGCCACCTATGCCCTCATCTCCCAGCTGAAGCCCCCTACAACCAGCCAGGGCTCACCTTGGAGTTCTCAGGGTTGATCTTCTTGGTATTGATTTCAGGGTCACTGGACACCAAGCGGCTCCACCACTCCATCTTGTTGATCTGTGAGGAAGGGAACCACCAGGGGCTGGGAAGTAGCTCCCTCTGTGCCCTAGGATCCACCCCTCACCCTTTCCAGAACCCAACTCACTCCCATCCACATCCTGTGCGGGGACCTAGGGTGCAGATGGGCAAGGCCTCTGCCCTCCCCAGTGACTGGGGAAAACGGATGAGACCGTTACAAATCAGCATCATCGGGGCAAAAATAAAACACAGAGGGAGCTATTCATCCAGGGTGGAGAGCGAGAAGTTAAGAGTGGCACCTGGGCTGGGCCTGAGGGACACACAGTACACCTAATGAAAAAGCAAGACAGGGATTTCAGCTGGGAGGAGGAGCAAGTACAAGGGCAGAGGTGAGGGAGAGGCAGGTAGGCTAGGACAGGCCTTAGGTGCCAGGGGAAGCCTTCCTTGGACCCATGGCACTTAAGAGAGAGACTTCTTTACATTACATGCATTGCCCCGTCTCTCTGAGGGAATGAGCGGAGGCTTTCTGAGGGCAACTCTCTACATTTTGTCCACTGCCTTCTCACCAGCACTTAGAACACCCTCTGGCACGTAGCAGGTATCCCCGTATCTGCTGAACTGAAAGCATGTACAAACCACAGGAAGATGCTTCAGTACCAAAGACCTTCCATCTTAATTCCATCCCTACCTAGAAGGAGGAGCCTGGTAAATCTCTTAAGTTGCCCTTTTCCTGACTCTAAAATGGGACAGACCTACATTAAAAATCTGGTGCAGATTAAGCACGTCCGCTAGACCCCCGGCAATGGTCCCCGAGTGAATGAGCAGACACCTCCCTCCTTTCTCCATCAAGACGCAGGCCAGAAGGCCGCGGTGCTCACACCTTCTCCAGATGCACCGTCACCACCTTGCCGTCCTCGATGAGCCACGAGCTCTCCTCCACCTTCACCTCGTTGTAGAGCTCCCCGTCAATGACTGCCGGTTGCCCCTTGAGCCCCACCCGGAGGTGCCGCCGATGGATGTCCACCACCACATCCTTCCCCTTCAGCCGGAAGTTCACACGGAAGGGCAATGCCAGCTGCATGGGGCAGGAGAAGTCAGAGGGAGCCCCAGGCTGGCTCCCTAACCTCCTAACCCTAGCCCCGGCCACTTACGTCCAGCTCTGACAAGGTCTGGGTCCAGCGGTAATTGGGCAAGTCGGCCCCGTTGCCAAGGTTGGGCTTCAGTTTCCCTTTGTCTTTCTCGTCCTCCTCCTCCTCCTCGTCCTCCTCAGCCTCCTGCTCACAGTTGGGGTGCTCAGCTACTTACCTGACAGGCACAGACTGCACCCCACTGAGCCGCGCCCAGGGCTGGCACTGGGCATACAGCCGCAAGATGAAACAGACCCAGTCCCTGCCCGCTCCATGGCCCCCTGGGAGCCACAGGTTAAAAAAATGGTTCTGATCTCTGCCTGAGAGGAGCAGCATACCATGTGACAAAGGACACAGCTGGGGAACAGTGACAGTCAGAGATGGACCCACAGAACCTAGCTGGGGATCCAAGCCAAGGGACTTGGAAAGAAAGTCCAGCACAGAACAGAAGGTCACAAGGTAGCCATGCGCATGGTTGTTCTAAAATAAAACCAGACTGCCCAACGATCAATTTTCTTCTTCTGTGTCTGTAGGGCTGAGACCCCTAGTGTCAGACCAGAAACTCTGGAAAGCCAAACGAATGTCCCAAGGATTGTTTGGGAAGCTGGATTTGAGTCAGAGGGAGGAGCCCTGAGGGGCACATCCCCCAGATGTGTCAGAGTAGCCCAACACACAGGGCCAGGCTGGGCCCATAGACCCTGGCCCACCTGAATGACACCTGGCCAGGCACTGCCCTCTCTGGCTCTTGGGCTTTCCTACCAAGGCTTTAAGGCCAGCGGGTTGTTTTTTTAAAACCTGGTCCTGTGGTCCGATGTCTACGAGTGGGATCTTGAACTTTGGGGAGGATCCCCACAGCTGAGGGAGAGCGCAGAGGGGGAGGCACTCTAGAGACAGACAAAGGCTAGAAGGTCCCTGGAAGTTCTCAAGCCCTGACTAGTCTCAGGCACCCCCAGTCCCTCTCACCTGCTTCCCCGGTGAGCCAAGGCTGCCATTCTTGAGCTGGGCCTCATGATTCTCTGCATCTTTTTTCTGTGGCAAAGGGCACAGCAGTTGGCAAGAGCATCCTCGCTGCCAGTGCCAACAGGGATGGGGATTGGGGTGGGGGAGCCCGCTCTTACCTGGTCAATCTCCAGCTGCAGCCTCTCTGCCTCCTCATCAGTCAGCTCCTTGATCTGGGGCCCAGAGGTCTCGGACTTGGCCTCCTCGGCCAGCCTGGCTGCCCGCTCCGCCCTCTCCCGCCGCTCAGTCTCCTGCCGAGCTCTCTTCTCCTGCCGGGCCTTCTGTGCCAGCTGGTTATGGTGGTTGAAGGTCTGTGTGATGAGCTGGGGAAGGGAGAGAAGGCGATAAGGCACTGGGGCGGTGGCCAGTGTCCCAAGGCTTGGAGTCCAGTCCACCTCTATGTGCTGGGTGCTGGGCACGGCACTGTACTCAGAACCTCAGGTCCTCATCTATAAAATGGGGATCACGCTGTACACAGCAATCGCAGAGCTATAATGAGAACACCGGCCAAGTACCTAGTGGGATAAACAGTGGCTATTTAAAACAACAGTCGAGGGGCGCCAGGGTGGCTCAGTTGGTTAAGCATCTGCCTTCGGCTCAGGTCATGATCCCGGGGTCCTGGGATCGAGCCCCGCATCGGGCTCCCTGCTCGGCGGGAAGCCTGCTTCTCCCTCTCCCTCTCCCCCTGCTTGTGTTCCTTCTCTCGTGCTCTGTCAAATAAATAAATAAAATCTTAAGAAAAAAAAAAAAGTCTAGTGACTCAAAACACAGACAGTGAAGCCGGACAAGCTGAGTTCTCACCCAGGCTGTCACACGCTAGCTACCGTATTTTTGGCAAAGGACTTAACCTGTAAGAGCTTCAGATTCCTCACCTGTGAGGATGAATCTCTATACCTCGCAGGGTTGTTGTGCTCAGAGTCCTTCCCTACAGAGCAGAACTGTGAGAAGCCGAACGCCAGCCTCCAGCCAAGAGGACTCCCCTGAGCTCGCAGGCCTGCACTGCCCAGCTCCTGACTGATCTCTTCCCCACGCGTACCCGTCTCCAGAACAGCAGACCCAGCCGTGCCGCCCTCAGCACCACGCCCAGAACTGCCAGATTAGCAGGGAGCCGGAGAGAGCTTTCTCGAGGGAAGAGGCTAGACTCCGCTCCTCAGCCTGCAAGCTATCAACGTCAAGTCCCTCCTCTTCCACTGCGCCTCCCTAGGACGCTTCCAACCCACATCCTGCTGGCTGGCCTCCCTGCTGCCCAGCAGCTACCACTGTCACTAGCTGACTGTGTGGCCTTGGACAAGGGAACGACTCGGACACCTTGTAAGCCCTATTTTCTCACCTGTCACGAGGATCGAACACAACAGACACTTACACAAATCACAGCCACATACAAAGTGTTAGCTTCCCAACACCCCTTGCCTGACGCAGGCTAACCCAGTGTCAGCTGGTTAGTGGTGGGGACAAGCATATTCTCCGCTATAAAAACAATGGGAGAGATGGCTCACCTGTTTATACCAGTAGGTCTCCGAATGTGGTTCCCCACACCTACAGCACCAGCATCATCCAGAATTTGCTAGGAACACTAAACTTCGACCCCACTCCAGACCTACTGAATCAGACATTCTGGGGTGGGGCTCAGCAGCCTGTATTTTTTTTTTTTAAGATTTGAGAGCGCGCACGTGAGCACACGTGAGTGCGGGGGGAGGGGAGAGATGGACAGAGGGAGAGAGAATCCTGAAGCAGACTCCCCGCTGAGCACAGAACCCGGTGCAGGGCTCCATCCCAGGACCCTGAGATCCTGACCTGAGCCGAAATCAAGAGTCCGCCAGGCCACTTACTGACTGAGCCACCAAGGGGCCCCAGCAGTCTGTATTTTTAACAAGCCCTCCTGCCCAATTCTCAAGAAGACCAGAGAGTCACACCTAGATGGGAGTTCCCAGACTACTCCTTCTACCTGTGTGACCCTGAGGTCATCACTCTGTGCTCCTATTTCATTATTTTCAAAAGCAATCTTGCATAAGCTGTTCTTTGCCTCGAATGTCCTTGTCCCTACCCCCAGGTCACCCAGCAATCTCCTGCTCATCCTCTAGAACCAGCTCCAGTGTCTCTGGAGCTTCACCTCTTTACCTTCAGCAGGCCCAGGAACACATCCAACTCAGGAAACCCAACCGTGTCAGCCCACACACCTGGAAGAGACCTTGCAGGGCACTCAGCACACAATCAGTGGTCAATTTACCATCTTCCAAACATCTCTGAGCCAGAGCAGGAGGGAGGGAAGGGTCTGTAAGAGCTGAGAGGCTTACGTGGGGCTCAGGGTCACCAAAGTCACCCATGGGCTCCTGGACCTAGGTTCTGGCAAATGTCCCATGGCTTCTCATTCATTTGATGCCAATTCCTCCTGCTACCTCGGAACTCCCAACCTCATGCCACACTGCGGTAGTTCCATACTCTACAAGGCTAAAGGCACCAAAAGCATCCCCCAAACCAAATGGGTTAACAAAATGGGGTTTCAGTGAAAGAGAAGTGAGTAATCTGCAGGCCATTCTGCTGTCAGTAGAATCAGTCATGAGACAATTACGCCAGCGGAGGCTGTTCCACCACAGGGCCTTGGTCCCAAATCCCTAATCGGGAAGACCTTGAACTCAAGCCATTTGCCAACCAGTGGCCAAGGGGAGGCGGGAGTAGGGCCCTCCCCTCTCCCAGCTCCAGTGAATCATGTTACATCCCATTTGTCCTGTTCCTTCCTAGCTCCTGGAGGTTAGGTGAGGGCAGAGCTGAACCACCAGGCACAGTCAAGGCCAATCACAGCAGCCTCTGACCCCTCCTCCCAATCTCCTCCTACCAGCTTTACCCAGGCCCAGTCCCAGGCAGAGACCCCTGGGGGTGTGTAGCCTACTCTGTGGTGCCAACCAGCAGGCTGTCACAGAGCCAAGCATCTGTCACTGGACACATCTTCGGGAACCACAGCTCAGCAGAGTGGGAAAGGGATGAGGACAGTAGCGCTAGTTCTAGAAGACAGGCCCCAGATTCTTAAGTGGGCATACCTGAAGAGAGGCTTTCCCTGACCTAGGCTGGGTGATCGGGGAGTAAAGAGTGGTTCCCACCAGCCTGGCCAGGAGAGACACCGAGAGGTATTTAACCGGAACATGGCAGGCGCTTGGAGGGGTGGGGTGTGTGTAACCCAACACATCTGAGAGAGAAAACACGCTCCTGTTCTAGAACTTCATTTAAATGAAATCATTCAATAAGTACTTGTAAGTGTGTGTCTTCCTTTAAAAGGCTGAACAATATTCCATTAGATACACTGTAAGTATATATGAGATTCTTTACTCCTCCATCAATGGGTGCTTGGACCGCCTCCAGCTTTTGGCTCTGTGCACAGTGCTGCTGTGAACATGGGTGTACAAACCTCTCAACAACCTGCTTTCAATTCTTTTGGGTATGTACCTAGAAGCGGGATTGCTGGACCATACAGTAGTTCTATTTTTAATTTTTTGAGGAGGTGCCATGCTGTTTCCCACAGCAGCTGCACCATTTTATATTCCCATCAACAATGCACAAATGTGCCAATTTCTCCGCACCCTCGCCAACACTTGGGAGTTTTCTGGTTTTTTATAGAAGCCATCCTAATGGGCGTGAGGTGGTATTTCAGCACGGTTTGATTTGTATTTCTCTGATTAGTGATGTTGAGCATCTTTTATAATAAAAAATTTTTAAAGAGCCACAATAATTCACTTTTATCAGAAATACCTGAAGATTACCCTTTTTGCCACATCCCTGTAAGCAATGGTTTTTGTGGGTCTTTTCTTTTTACACTTTCGTCAGTTTGGCAGGAAAAAAAGGACATCTCACTGTTTACTTCTCCTAGCTTTCCTAGATAACCAGTGAAGTTGGACATCTTTTCATATGCTCTTTGGATCTGCTCTTCTTGGAATTGCCTATTTTTCTGTTTATCATTTTCTTGTCAATTTACAAGTTCCTGCATATTAAATTATTAATTAAATTTTCTGTCCTCTGCACTGAACACTTTTTCTAAATCTACTGTTTTCCAATGAACTTTATATGTCTCTTTTGCCAGACACACAGTTTTCAATGATTGAAGAGGCAAAAAGCTACCTTTTCTTTTATAGCTTCCAGGTTTCTAATCTTGCAAGGCCTCCCCCACACAAGATCATATGGTTTCCTAGCTTTCCTTACCAGACTCTTCTTGGTCTTCAATTTATTTTTACATATGAGTAAGACAGATGGTATACTTGTGGTTCTTTACAGATAAATAGCCAGTTGTTGTAGGAGCAATGACTTATTCAATCATCCTTTGCCTACAGAACTGAATTACTACATCAGGCGCGTACTGAATTCTCATGTGCTAGACTTTTTCTGGGTTCTCTGCTCTGCTTCACTGTTCCATTTGTCTCTTCCTATGTCAGTAATTTGATTTGATCATTATGGCTTTCCTCAAAACCACAATCCCTTATCCATAATTCCTAGCCCCAAAAGCTATAAAAATTATAAAACTGTTTTTGAACTTGTAAGTTTGTGGCATGAAAGTATTTATAGACTTCATATCTCTCACTTGGTATGCATATTGATAGACATTTCTCTACAGAAATACTAATGCTTCATTACAGGATGCTGCTCCTAACTCACACAGCATACGTTACACACATTACTACGCTCTAACAAACTCCCGTATGTATAGAATATGCACCGTATCACCTCCTAAAATCCAAAGAATTCGAAATCCCAAAACACATCTGCACCTAAGAGGTTCAAAAAAAGGACCACAGGGGCACGTGGGTGGCTCAGTCGCTTAAGCAGCTGCCTTTGGCTCAGGTCATGATCCCAGGGTCCTAGGACTGAGCCTGCTTCTCCCTCTCCCTCTACCTGCCACTCCCCCTGCTTGTGCTCTCTCTCTCTCCCCCTCTCTGTCAAATAAATAAAATCTTAAAAAAAAAAAAAAGAACTTGGGGCACCTGGGTGGCTCAGTTGGTTGGGCGTCAACTCTTGATTTCAGCTCAGGTCATGATCTTGGGGTCATGGGATCAAGTCCCAAATCAGGTTCCCCACTCAGCAGGGAGTCTGCTTTCCTACCTCTTCCTCTCCCTCTGTCCCTCCCCTCATGAGCTCTCTCTCTCAAATAAATAAATCTTAAAAAAAAAAAACAATGTTTTTTGTTTCCACCATGAATTTGTATTCTCAAACATCAGCCACTTCATCTACGTGACCTCTTTTTATCCTCACAACAGCCCTATGCGATAAGGATTAAGACCCCTTTACAGGTAAGAAAAAATGAAGCTCAGAGAAAAAATGCTTCACCCAATGCCACACAGTTGCTAGGGGGTGGGGGGTTGGTGAAAGACCGGGGAATGGGATTCCAGCTCACATGTGCCTGACTCCAGAGCCCATGCTCCTAACCATGCACTTGAAAATGATGTATCTGGTGACCTGCACACAGTAGGCACTCAATATCAAAGTTACTGTGTTACAAATGGAGACCAGGTGGGAAGGCTGGACAGGTTTCTGCCTGCCCACCGGTCTGACCAACCTCCTGGGGAAGAGCTTTGTTTCTAAAGGTCAGTAAGTCCACATTCTTCCATTCTGCAGACATGTAGATTGAAAGAACCAGAGAACTAGTGGGATATCAACCAAGCCACACAGCTGGTCCAAGATCCCAGGACTCTCCACTCCCAGGCTAGTGTGTCTATGACAGAGTAGCCTCAGATCATGGTGGGATGCATGCATGGGAGAGCATTCCAGCTTGGCAAACCCCTGAAGCCACAGAAAGCAGTTTGCAAAATGCCTCCTTGTTACTATGTCTCAAGTGAAAACAAGTATCAAGGTCCTAAAAATCACTGTTCAATGAGGTAACCTTTTCATGACTTACCAATCTTCAAAAATACAATTACAACCTAAGGAATCAAAAGAAAGTTCAAGGTCTCAGAGCCTGTAGCACAAATACAATTCCCAAATCTGTGAATTTTGGGTCACAGTGTCTGGGAATACTGGGATTGGCTGGCTTTAAGTTTTTCTGTATTTGTTTTCTAAGCTCAATTTCTAACATTTCCCCACTCTCATCTCCAGCTAGGTAATCAGATAAAACCTCCTTGATGGAAAAGGAACCAAGAAGCGTGGTGTCAGGGGCAGAAGGCAGTTTTACAACAGACTCTGGTTCCCACCCTGGCTCTTCTACAACTTAGCTCAAGACTTTGGACAAAGTCTCACTGCCTGGGTAGCACAGTCAGTTAAGCATCTACTCTTGGTTTCGGCTCAAGTTGTGATCTCAGGGTTGTGAGATCGAGCCCAGTGTCGGGCTCCGTGCTCAGCTTGGAGTCTGCTTAAGGCTCTCCCTCTGGGCACCTGGGTGGCTCAGATGGTTAAGCGTCTGCCTTCGGCTCAGGTCATGATCCCAGGGTCCTGGGATCGAGTCCCACATCGGGCTCCCTGCTCCTTGGGACCTGCTTCTCCCTCTGCTTCTCTCTCTGTCTCTCATGAATAAATAAATAAAATCTTTAAAAAAAAAAAAAAAAGACTCTCCCTCTGCCCTTCCTCCCCAGCTCATGCATGTGCATGCGTGCACACCCACTGTCTCTCAAATAAATAAACAAATAAATCTTAAAAAAAAAAAAACAACACTTTGGACGAAGTGTCAAACACTTTGAGCCAATTTCCTCATTTGCAAAATGGGAATAGTAACACCTGCCCTTCTCAAGCTGCTGAAGGATCACGGGAAACAGGGGTAGATAAAGCACCTGGCAAGGAGAGGGGCTTCAATACATGAAACAGTTTGCTTCCCTTCCCCGACTCTTTGCCCTTGGCATTTTACTTCTGCTGAAGGTTATTAGGCCAAAGGAAGATCAGGTGAGCCTTCCTTCTGAAGAAACAGAGGCTCCAAAGGGACAGCAGTCCCCAACACTCACCTTCTCTGCCATCCCCTCTTCTCCTCCAACAAAAAAGTCTGTTTTGCGTCGAAGGAAGCTGAAGAAAGTGTTCACAAGCTGAAAGACAGAAGGAGACTGAAGCTGTGGAGATGCCGCACTGGGAGCCCCTCAACTGCAGAGAAATCAGATTCTAGTCCAGGAGGGAGCTTGAGACTGGACTGTTTCACCCTGAACCTCTCATCTGAGGAGACAGCCTCCCCAACAGGCCCTACCTTAGTCACTTCCACTAGGAAGCCTATCCTAACCTTATTTAGATTGCCTGAGAGGCAGATTTCTCATTTCTCCTCTATATGTGTACATGCATTTCACATTCCTGAGGCTCTCAAAACAGCCTAAGGATATAGAACACTCCTCTGCATCCAGGGCTTGAAATACCTAGGCCCAGCTTTCCTTCCAGATAGTAAAAAGTCCATCCAGACTGGCACTGGCTGAGTTACTAGGGCAGAGTCGAAAAGAGGGGAGCAAATGAAGCCACTTCGAAGGGTAAAATCAACTAACTGGCAGGTATACCAGAGTATCCAAGTGGTTAAGCACATGGGTTTGAGTATCAGACTGATATATATTAGCTCT
Source organism: Leptonychotes weddellii (assembly GCF_054177405.1). Taxonomy (NCBI): domain Eukaryota; kingdom Metazoa; phylum Chordata; class Mammalia; order Carnivora; family Phocidae; genus Leptonychotes; species Leptonychotes weddellii. Next base: position 18,758,864 of record NC_138372.1, on the reverse strand, counting down.
CATCTTGGAGAAGTTTCTTAACTCTAAAACAGAAGTAGCAGCAAGACCTATTTCTAGGAACCTAGTGAGGATCAAATGAGATACCAGAGGTGAGGGCCTTAGCAGTGTCTGGCCCAGAGCAAGAGACCTCCTGCCAGAGTGAACTCCTCACACGTAGGTATCAAGAACTATGGCTTATTCATCCCCAAAGCTTGGCACCAGATCTGGCTCAGTGTATATGCTCAGTAAAACTACTGAATGGAAAGATCTACTGGTGACCTAGAGTTAGCATATACAAGCCCTTTTATTTGACCAAATGAGTGGTTTTAAGGCTGATGTTATAACTTATCTTCATGGTTTGAGTTTCTACTTCTTGAGTTTCTACTAGATACTTTTTTGATTCACTCAAAAATGCACTCCCAAATCCAATTTGGGGTCAACAATTTAGGAGGATGGGGAAGGGAACCTTTACACACACGCACATTAGTAACTCTCTTCCCACCTCAAAGGGCTTGGGAGTCCTTGGTCTCCACCGGTAGCTGGGTAAAAAAATGGGAATGGAAAGCTCAAAGAAAACTTGTTCCCAGTGAGACAAAGAATCAGCAATGGACTGTGGAAAGCAGATGGGCCTAAGGAATCTCGTCCTAAGTCAGGAACCTGTTGGGTGATTTGGGGCAAGTTCCTTTGGTTTCTTTTCAGAATGAGAGTTCTGGAACTGATCTTGATAGGCTTTTCTACTTCTAACTTTCCATGTTTTGGGTCCAAAAAACCAACTCCAGAATCTATACCAGTTGGTCTGTGTTATTGCGTGGTCAGCATGCATGAATTATGCTTTTGAAAAGCTCCTTCTACGCTCCATCAGGGTAAGGACAGACTTCTGCTCACATCTATATACCCAGGACCCAGTCCGGTGAGTGTCTGGCACACATCACTCAACAAGTATTTGTTGAATGAACAAACCTGATTATTGAGAATTCCTTACTGTCCTTCGGGTCAAGACACTACTCTCCTCACTGCTCAGAAAATAAGGGACTCGTAACTCTGTCTCAAAGACAAAGGAACTGAGGCTTGCAGACGTGGAAAGGTCCCTTGTGGGTAGGTGGTGGAAACGAATTGTGAACCCAGGCTTCCTAGTCCCCATTCAAGGCCTGAAAGAACCACGTGCTAACATCACCACCACCCCCACCTCCACCCCCACCCACACACATTCGTCAGCTCGGTCCAGGTCTTGGTGGATGCAAATCCCAAAGTCTGGGAGGGTTCATCGTAAGAACTGCTCTTCGCCGGCGGCCATCAGAGGGGCAAACGAGGCCGGAAGCATGTGTGAGACTGGGGGACCGGCTACGCGGGGAGCTGCGGGTTTTCCAAGGCCGCGTTCGGAGACGCAGGAGTTGCTAAGACAGGAACTAGTGAGAGGCGCCGGGGGCCCGGGACAGAAACGAATGGGGCCTGAAGTGCGGTGGGGAGGCCAGACCGGAAGCTGGGAGATGGTGAGAATGGAGGGGGAATCCCAAGAACCCGCGAGGCCCGGGGGTGGATCTCGGCCCCCGAAGACAGGGAAGTGGAGTGAGCGTGGCTAGGGCCGCGCTGGTGGGCGAGCGCCGCAGGACCAGGCCAGGCCGACGCCGCGCGGGCCGTTACCTCCTGCACGCCGCCCTCGTGCTGCTGCGCCATGGCCAGCAACATGCCGTCGAACCGCTCCTCCTCCTGCTCTCCGCCCATCACGCCTGCCCCTAGCCACACTCCGAGATCCGAGCTCCTCACTCGCGTCCCGCGCTCTCCCTGCTCCTTCGAGTAGTGTCGGGCCCAACAGCTCCAGTCGTCCGCCTACCGCAGCGGAGCCGGAAACACGCACGCGCTGCACCGCCCAGGCCCGCCTTCTAGTCCTCTCTTCCCGCCTCCCTCCCGGCCCGCGACCATTGACCGCGCGGCAAACAGCCCGCTTCACCGACCATTGGTTGACTCGCTGAGCCAATCGAGGAGCGCGTCCAGGAGGCGGTGGGCGGAGCCGAGGGTCCCGCAGTTTGGCGTGAGTTGCTATGGTCACCAGATGCTTTGGAGCCTTCCAGAAAACCCAGAGCTGCGATCTGGTGGGGTTGAAAGTTAAAAAGGGATAAATGGCGCCTCCGCCTCGACAGTGACTTACCATTTTATAGAACGGTCGGACTGAAAATGTCATTAGTTTTCTACTCCAATGCTTCCATGAGGCAATGGAGGCCCAGAAAGAAGGGGATTGCCTAAAGGACAGCCTACCTCCGTCATCATCACAGAATCGCCAGGACCAGCTTCTTGGAATTACAAACTACAGTCGCGCGGGCCTCGGTCTTGGAAGTGCTCCGTGCTTGGTTTTAGCGTTCTTCTGATGCAGTCCTGAAAATCTTAATTTTTGAACAAGACACAACACGTTTTGCACTGGGCTCTGCAAATTATGTAATGGTTGCTGTATTCGACCTTCACTCCTGTTAATGCGGGGGACATGTCCCAGCCATCTAAGGCCAACCCCTCCACTTTTTTTTTTTTTTTAGATTTTATTTATTTATTTGAGACAGAGAGAATGAGAGACAGAGAGCATGAGAGGGAGGAGGGTCAGAGGGAGAAGCAGACTCCCCGCCGAGCAGGGAGCCCGATGCGGGACTCGATCCCGGGACTCCAGGATCATGACCTGAGCCAAAGGCAGTCGCTTAACCAACTGAGCCACCCAGGCGCCCCCAACCCCTCCACTTTTGCAGTGAATTTCATCATCATAGTCTTTTCAGGGATTCTACCTTTGTTTTTTTCCTTTTTTTAAAATTTCCTGCATCAAAATGTCTTTCTTCTGGATCATTCCCTTCAACTTACAAACATGCTCTAATGTCACTTATTTTTTTTA
>NC_138372.1:18713223-18755516 GCF_054177405.1 Leptonychotes weddellii | reverse complement strand
TAAAAGACTCTAGCCAAGGGTACAATGACCTTTTATTGCCAAAGTCCATGGACCACTATTATCTTCCTCAACTTCTCAACTGCATTTTTTTTTAAAGATTTTATTTATTTATTTGAGAGAGAGATAATGAGAGACAGAGAGCACGAGAGGGAAGAGGGTCAGAGGGAGAAGCAGACCCCCTGCTGAGCAGGGAGCCCGATGCGGGACTCGATCCCAGGACTCCAGGATCATGACCTGAGCCTTAGGCAGTCGCTTAACCAACTGAGCCACCCAGGCGCCCCTCAACTGCATTTGACATTTGCCCCTTCTTTTAGAAACACTTTTTTGGGGGGTGCCTCGGTGGCTCACTTGGTTAAGTGTCTGCCTTCAGACCACGTCATGATCCCAGGGTCCTGGGATGAAGCCCCTGGGTCAGGCTCTCTGCTCAGCGGGGAGCCTGCTTCTCCCTCTCCCTCTGCCTGCTGCTCCCCCTGCTTGTGCTCTCTCACTCGCTGCCAAAAAATCTTAAGAAATAAACACCTTTTTTTCCCTTTAGGCTTCTGATATGGAATTGTGTTCCCCAAAATTCATATGTTGAAACCCCCAATGTGACATTTTGGAGTAAGGGCCATTTAAAGAGGTAATTAAGGTTGAATGAATTCATAAGGGTGGGTCCCTAATCCCATCTGAAAGCATGTCCTTACAAGAAGAGGAAGAGATCCCCGGGAAATCATGGCTACACATAGGAAAGGCCATGGGTGGCAGCCTTCTGCAAGCCAAAGAGAGAGGCTGCAGGAGAAAGCAAACACCTTGATCTTGGACTTCCAGCCTCCTGAACTGAGAAAATATGTTTCTGTTGTTTAAGTCACACAGTCTGTCGTATTTTGTTATGGCAGCCCTAGCAAACTAATAGAGCTTCTGTGTCACCACACTGACCTGCTTTTCCTCCCACTGCGCTAACACTCTTTCTCAGTGTCCTCTTCTACCTAAACTAGTAAATGCTGGTGGCTCTGTCCTTTGCTCTCTCCTCTTCCCTCTCTACACTTTCTCCTTAGGTGATCTCATGGTATCTTGGGCCCAGACCTCGCCTGAGCTCCTGGTTCTTCTATCTCACTACCTCCTGGACAACTCCGCTTGATGACTGATAGGTATCTCAAAACTCACATGGCGGGGTGCCTGGGTGGCTCAGTCGGTTAAGCCGCTGCCTTCGGCCCAGGTCGTGATTCCAGGGTCCTGGGATCGAGTCCCACACCAGGCTCCCTGCTGAGCGGGGAGCCTGCTTCTCCCTCTCCCTCTACCTGCCGCTCCCCCTGCTTGTACTCTCTCTCTTTAATAAAAATAAAAAATCTTTAAAAAAAAACCAAAAAACTCACATGGCTTTGGGAAGATGAAAAAGTTATGGAGACTGATGGGGGTGATGGTTGCACAACAGTGTGAAGGTACTTAATGCCAATGAACTGTATACTTAAAAATGGTTAAAATGGGGGTGCCTGGGTGGCTCAGTCGGTTAAGCGGCTGCCTTCGGCTCAGGTCATGATCCCGGGGTCCTGGGATCGAGCCCCGCGTAGGGCTCCCTGCTCGGTGGAGAGTCTGCTTCTCCCTCTCCTTCTGCCTGCCTCTCTGCCTACTTGTGCTCTCTCTCTATCTCTGTCAAATAAATAAATAAAATCTTTAAAAAAAAAAAAAAGGTTAAAATGGAGGGATGCCTGGGTGGCCCAGTCGTTAAGCGTCTGCCTTCGGCTCAGGTCATGATCCCAGGGTCCTGGGATCGAGCCCCGCATGGGGCTCCCTGCTCCGCAGGAAGCCTGCTTCTCCCTCTCCCACTCCCCCTGCTTTTGTTCCCTCTCTCGCTGTGTCTCTCTCTGTCAAATAAATAAATAAAATCTTTAAAAAAAAATGGTTAAAATAGTAAATTTAATGTCATGTATATTTTACTACAATAAAAAATTTATAACTTTATGAGACAATTTGAAATTTGAACTCTGACTAGATATGTGATTATATTGAAGAATTATTGTTTTAAAAAAACTAACATGGCCAACATCGATATTTTCCCCCCCACACACAGATTAATTCCTCCCAAGGTCTTCCCCACTGAGTCAAATGGCCCCTTCTAGCACCAATTTGCCAAAGTCCAAAGCTCCACTCATCCACCCATTTGCACAAGCCAAAATCTAGTCTCATCTAATCCATTGGTGGTCTTGTCAGCTCTTCTTCCAAAGTATATCCTCTGTCCATCCCCTTCTCACCTAGCCGTGTGAAGCAAGGAGCTGTTGTTACTCTAGTCCAAAAGAGCATCATCTCTCGAATCCTAGCTTCTCCTTACCTCCTTTCTTGTCTCTTTCTGGTCCATCCTCCATCCAGCAGCCAGAGCAATTCTTCTAAAAGACAAGCCATATCGTGTTACTCTTTTGCTTAAAATTAGCCCTTATGGATTGCCATTGCATTCAGGATAAATTCCAAACTTCCAACCGTGGCTTCTGAGGAGTGACACCATCAAGGGGCTGCCCGCCTCTCCGGACACATTTTGTCCCATGCTTCCCTTCACTCACCAGGCTCCCTCCTCATTGGCTTCTTTCACTTCCTCAAATGCTCTGTCCTAGTTCTGAGGCCTTTGTCAGTCAACTCCTTTCTATCCATCAGGTCTCAACCGAAATGCCACTTCTGTGAGGACTGTATGAAACCTGATATACAGATTAAGTCTCCACCTCCATGACTCTTGCTTTCAAAGTGCTTTGTGCTCATCCTCTGTAATTACTGACTACATTGAAACATACAATTAAGAAATTTTGGTTCATCTCCTCTCACTGAAATATAAATTTCATGAAAGATAGCACCTGTTTGATACATCTGAACATTCAGCTCAGAACCTCAAACACTGTAGATCCTCAGTAAATATTTAGGGAATGAATAAGTGGTCTTTGCCTGGTAGCATTGAGTCTCATTATACAACTTATCAATAAATACTGGTAAAATTTATTGACTTAAGTACCCGGCACTGTACTGAACGCTTGATAAACATTATTTGACTTAACATAATGCTCCTATGTTATTGTCCCCATTTGGGGGATGAGAAAACAGAGACAGAGAAGTGAAGTTATGTGCTCAAGGTGAAAGAGTAGAGCCAGGGTTCAAACCCACGAAGCCAGACTCCAGAGTCCACACAGATTACCTACTTCACCACAGGGTTCTGCCTCCCTGAATTAGCACTCTGATTTTATAAATCATTCCCAGATGCTTGTTTGATATGACTCTTTCCTGGAAACTAAGACCTGATCTTGGACCCTGGTGAATTCATTGAGATAATAAATGTTGCCCGGGAAGGCCTCTTGGTGACCAGTCAGCAACACCACCAACAGCAGGTAGGTGGGTGATCACATCACCATGTGCTAAGCACTCTATTAGGAGTGTGGGCTTGGTGACCTGGGAAGTCAGGAAGGGAGCAAATTAGTCTTCTGAAGAGGTGGAGAGGGAAAGACATGAAGCCTGTGCTAGAGAAATAACATTTGTTCTAAGACCATGAAAGGGGACTGGGAGCTGACTAGGCAGACAGGCTAAGGGAAAGGCATTCCAGGCAGGGGGAATAGCATGGGCAAAATCTTGCAGGCACAAAGATAGGTGACATGCCCAGGGAATGAAAAGGCACCTAATGCTGCTTCTGATTCCCAGTTCTAGTCCTTAACCTAGGCCCTCTCTGTCCTAAGATCTGGTGGCTGCCCCCTCAGTTAGCCTGAGGGCTTTGTACACAACAGGAGCAAACACACCGGCCACAGGATTGCAAAGCATTTTCACATACATTATCTTACGGGGTGCACTTTAACTTCACAGATGACACCCAGCCCAGTGCCTGACACATAGTAGGTGCTCAATAAGCCTCAGTCATTATAATTCTTGGGATGATGATGATTGTTGTTCCTGCTCGGGTAGGAACACTGTCATCCCCTCATCACTTGAGGATTAACTGAGATCACTGCAGTGAAAGTACTTTGTAAACCACAGAGTGCTGTACAGGGAGAGCATTGTCAGGAACTTTCCCTCCAGAAAACCTTCCAAATTCAAGCTGCTCAGCCCAGCTGCCCCATTCTAGCATCCCTGTGCATCGTTGATATCCTCTGTTGGAACGACTGAAAGCAGGACTGTCTCTTCCTCCTCAGAATGGGGACTCCTCAGGGCTGGCCTGCGTCTCCCCCACAGACTGAAGACTCCCCCTTGAATAGGGACTCCTGAAAGTTGACCTGTGTCTCTGCCTTCAGACTGAAGGCAGGGCCTGGGCAGAGGGCAACTGATGGGCCATCTCCGCCACAGAGGCCTCCCACCTCACTGAATGAATAGCCTCAGTCATGCCCCAGGCTGAGAGATCCTTGCTGGGGCTGTTCCTTGCCCTCCAGGACTCCACAACTGACACGTTGGCCTTCAGGCCACACACAGGGCTCAGGAAACACAGTTCTCCAAGGTGCAAAAAACCCCCAAAAAAACACAAGATGAAACCTGGGGTTCCAGCTTTACCATGACACCCCCATCCCCAGCCAAAAGATCTCCTCTCTTCTCTGGGTCTCCTCTTCCTCCACTGCTTCCTCTAGAAAATGAAGGTGAGAGCAACAACAATAATAATGAGCACTGTCCTACCTTTACAGAGCACTTGCTGTGTGCCAGGCTCTTTGTCTCTTGGTGTCCTGACAAACACCTAGGAAAGATGTTTTTAGGGGCAGATTTTCTGTGAAACTTCACATGGAACCTCCAAGGCCTTGGGAGAGGCCCAGCAATGTCTTCTTAGATAGATAGATAGATAGATAGATAGATAGATAGATAGATAGATAGATAGATACAGATTTACTGTTATATGTTATATATAGTATATATATTCTTTTTAATTTGCAAAAATAAAACTTCAAAACTACAATTGCTAAGACCATTCTTTCTTCCCACTCTATCCCACTTCCCAATATGAATGATTCCCAAGACACCTGGAAGTACGTGGGTGGTGGAGGAGAAAGGATATGTAAAGAGCAAGAAGCAAATCTGTGCAAAATTCTTTCATCACTAAGTTGTCTGTCATTTAATATTGACACCAACTCAGAAAGGAAGTTCTCTCCTATAAGGAGTACGCAGCATTTGCAATTATAAATACTACATGCATATCTTTCTTTTTTGATAGTAATTACACACAGTAGAATTTATCAAAATTCCTACTACATATCTCTAAGCAATACTACAAGTATCAGCAACATCTATGTGTGAAGTGGCATGCTCGTATATCCTGGCTATCAAGAAAAAAACATGTTTTTATTACTAAAAAAGAAAAAAAGAAGAAAACATGTTGTTTTTTTTTTAAGATTTATTTCTTTATTTGAGAGAGAAAGAGCAGGTGTGAGCCGGGAGAAGGGCAGAGAGAGAGGGAGAGAGAATCCACAAGCAGACTCCCCGCTGAGCATGGTGCCTGACACGGGGCTCAATCCCAGGACCCTGAGATCATGACCTGAGCCAAAACCAAGAGTCAGCCGCTTAACCGACTGAGCCACCAAGGCGCCCCTAAAACATATTTTTGATCAACCATGTAAGAGGAAAGACAGAATCATCTCTTCATTTTCACTGGAGAAATTTACTTTTAAAATTCATGGACAGTTCTATTTCTTTTTTTTTTTTTTAAGATTTTATTTATTTATTTGACAGAGAGAGAGACAGCGAGAGAGGGAACACAAGCAGGGGGAGTGGGAGAGGGAGAAGCAGGCCTCCCGCCGAGCGGGAAGCCCGATGCGGGGCTCGATCCCAGGACCCTGGGATCATGACCTGAGCCGAAGGCAGACGCTTAACAACTGAGCCACCCAGGCGCCCCGACAGTTCTATTTCTTTACCTTCCTTCTCTTCCTGAAAATTTCAGTCCTAAAACTATTAAGTAGAGCAGAACAGGAGGGAAGCATGTGACCAAGGGGGAGGGAGCCACAGTGGCCCAGAGCAAAAGTCAGAGCTCCAGCAGGGTGAGGAGGGCGTCCACATGGCATGGGGTCAGCAAGGTGAAGAAGGTGTCCCTGAGTGGGAGGAGGCATCCTGACACAAGGTATCAGAGCTCAAGTGGGGTGAGGAGGGCATTTCACAGGGTATGGGGTGGTGGCAAAGATGGGAGATTGGTTAGAAACAGGGGCTTGATCCAATAAGAAAATAAATTCAGAATAATGGAAGCCAGATTTCTCAGTGTTGTGGAAGGGAGATATAAACATAGAAAGGGGGAACTAAGGCGCTTGGGTGGCTCAGTCGGTTAAGCGTCTGCCTTCGGCTCAGGTCATGATCTCAGGGTCCTGGGATCGAGTCCCGCATCGGGCTCCTTGCTCAGCGAGGAGTCTGCTTCTCCCTCTGCCTGCCGCTCCCCCTGCTTGTGCGCTCTCTCTCTCTCGTTCTCTCTTGCTCTCAAATAAATAAATAAAATCCTTTAAAAAAAAAAAGAAAGGGAACTAGAATGAACCCCATTATAGTGGATTAGAATTGCAGATGATAGTCTGAACCCTTTTTTTAGTATGTATAAATAGATATAGAAATAAATGTAACTGGGGATGCCTGGGTGTCTCAGTCAGTTAAGCATCTGCCTTCAGCTCAGATCATGATCCCAGGGTCCTGGTATTGAGCCCTGCATCAGGATCCTTGCTCCATGGGGAGCCTGCTTCTCCCTCTGTCTGCTGCTCTGCCTGTTTGTGCTTTCTCTCTCTCTCCCTGACAAATAATTAAAATATTTTTTAAAAAGAAATAAATGTAACTGTAAGTGTGTGTGTGTGTGTGTGCACTCCTTAGCTCTGGAAGGGCCTGGGAACAGGGACACCCTCATAACAGTGAGTAGGTCTTGGTTTCTAATTATCATCCTGGCACCCAGATCACGGTTTTTAAATACTCCACTCCATTAAAAGATTGAATCAGAGATTCTTGAGGTACTGGTTGATTCCAGGGGCTTGAAAAGAGGTATCTTCTTATATCAGAAAACAAAGGATGTTTGAAGAATAATGGGGCATGTCAAAAGGACAGACTCCAGCTTAAAGAGGCTCCCATTGGGCTAATCTGTGACAATCTGAGCATTAAAATAATGATAATAATAGATTACAAGCTACTAAACAAAATAGGAGACCATGAAGTCATAACTAAATGCACACATAAAGGGGCGCCTGGGTGGCTTAGTTGGTTAAGCAGCTGCCTTTGGCTCAGGTCGTGATCCTGGGGTCCCAGGATCCAGCCCCACATTGGGCTCCCTGAGCAACCCGCTGAACCTGCTTCTCCCTCTCCCTCTGCTGCTCCCCCTGCTTGTGCTGTCTTGCTCGCTCACTAAAACAAATAAATAAAATCTTTTTAAAAATTAATAAATAAATAATAAACACATACATTCATTCAAACAATGAGAAGGTATATCTACATAGTTTCAAAATACCTCCTCACAAACTACCAATTCCTTTCAAGGGGAAAAGAGTAAGTGAGTGGAGAAGCCTGGCAGACATCACCTTAATCCAAGTGAAACATGGGACAGATAGAAATGTGTCCTACCTAATAAAATGTATGAAGAAGAACACAACAGTGGAGTGCCTGGGTGGCTCATCGGCTGAGCGTCTGACTCTTGATTTCAGCTCAGGTCATGATCTCAGGGTCATGAGATCCAGCCACATGTTGGGCTCCACACTCAGGGCAGTGTCGGCTTGTCCCTCTCCCTCGGCTCTCTCCCAGCCCCACTTGCTCTCTTTCTCTCTCTCAAATAAATAAAATGTTTAAAAAAAAAAAAAAGAATGGGGAGGCTGGGTGGCTCAGTCAGTTAAGCCTCTGGCTCTTGGTTTCGACTCAGGTCATGATCTCATGGGTCATGAGATCAAGCCCCACGGCAGCCTCCATGCTCAGCAGGGAGTCTGCTTGAAGATTCTCTCCTCCCCCCCTCTCCCCCAAATAAATAAATATTTTTTATTTTATTTATTTATTTGACAGAGAGAGAATGAGAGCACAAGCAGGGGGAGCGGCATGCAAAGGAAGAGGGAGAAGCAGGCTCCCTGCAGAGCAAGGAGCCCGACACAGGACTCAATCCCAGGACCCTGGGATCATGACCCAAGCCGAAGGCAGACACTTAACCGACTGAGCCACCCAGGCGCCCATAAATCAATAAATCTTTAAAACAAAACCAAACCACATCACTTCTGTGATATTCCTGTTAAAGATACATAATCTGGGGGCGCCTGGGTGGCTCAGTTGGTTAAGCGACTGCCTTCGGCTCAGGTCATGATCCTGGAGTCCCGGGATGGAGTCCCGCATCGGGCTCCCTGCTCGGCGGGGAGTCTGCTTCTCCCTCTGACCCTCCTCCCTCTCATGCTCTCTGTCTCTCATTCTCTCTCTCTCAAATAAATAAATAAAATCTTTAAAAAAAAAAAAAAAGATACATAATCTGAATCTAATCACAAAGAATCCTTAGGCAAACCTAAGTTGAGAGCCTTGCTACAAAATAACTACAACTCTTCACAAGTGTCAAGGTAGTGAAAGGCAAGGAAAGACTGAGGGACTTTTCCTGGCTGACAAAGACTAAAGGAACATGACAAACAAATGCAGTGTGAGATTTGGGCCTGAGCCCTGTCGCTGCAAGGATTTCACTGGAGCATTTGGTGAAACTTAAATGGAGTCTGAGATTCGATGGTAAATGTTCCATGTTAATTTCCTGATTTTGATGGTTGTGTTGTGCATATTATGTAGAGGAATGTTCTTAAATGCAGGAATTACACACTCAAGTATTTGAGAGCTATGGGCAGCGGGTCGGCAATTTACTCTCAAACGGTTCAAGTTAAAAAAAATTGCCCTGTACTGTACTTGGAACCTTTGTGTTTGTGATGGTTTCAAAATAAATCTCATGTGAAGAGGCAAGCAAAGAATGTGCAGCTAAAACACATGGGCAAATATCGTCAGTAATTAATCAAAATATTTTGGTTTTCAGTCAGCTTATTTTAGTTTGTGATTGGTCGTGATTTCTCATTTTATTTATTTTAAAGATTTTTTTTTTTTTTAAGTAATCTCTACACCCAATGTGGGTCTTGAACTCACAACCCCAAGATCAAGAGTCAACATGCTCTACCAACTGAGCCAGCCAGGTGCCCCTCTGTTTTCTCATTTTAAATATTCACTTTCATACCTGATTTTCTACTCCTAAAGAGGGAACCTCCATATAAGTGTCAGGCCCCATAAAACCACTATCCACTATTGGCCTTTCTTGTACCTTTTAAGGATGAGGAAACTGAGGCACAGAAATAAAAAGTGACTTGCCCAATGTCACTAAGTGATGAAGCAGGATTTGAACCCAGGCAGCCTGACTCCAGAGTCTCCTTCGAGGAGACGCTGAGGACTCAGTGAGATAAAAGCATGTGAGAGGAACTTTACGAATGGAAGGATTAAGATTATTCACAAAGAGGCACTCTGTCAGCTGGGGCTTAGTTCCTTCGGCAGAGGAAAGGGAGGGGCAAAGTCCTCCTACTGTATGCCAGAGACTGCTTGGAATTTCACATCCAGGACCTCACTTTGTTTATGTCCCAGATGAAGTGCCTGAGGCCCACAGGGATCAGCCCAAGGTCACACACCTGGACAATGATAGAGCCCAGAGCCAGTGCCAGGGATGGTGATGGCTGCCCAACAGTGTGCTAGCAGAAGACATGCCAAGCTGGGCTTGCCAAGGTCCATGGACCTGACACAGCCGAGGACCTTCCCACCCTCTCTCACACCCTGTGCCCCACCATCCTGAGACAGATGCCCAGGACAGAGCTGCCATGTGGCGGGGGGCAGTGCAAAGTGTCTGCCCAGATCATAAGTAGGCAACGTATGTAGACCAGGTAGCTACAAGGGGGTTACCCAGGTGGCCGCCAGCTCTGGGAAACTTAGGTCACACAGCTCGGGCTGCACCATTGGGCCAGTGGGCCCAGGGGAACAAGCAAGGACTTTAGAGTCAGACAGATCTGGGCTCTGTCTCTTCTTAGTGGTCTGACCTTGGGCAAGTCACTTCACCTCTTCGAGTTTCAAAAAGTAAGAATCTTGCCTCATGGGGACGCTCTGAATGTCAGAATGGAAAGTCCCTGGCACAGTCGGTGCCATACTTCATTATCGTTCTGCGAGGGCTTCTCAGCAGATAGTCTTTCCAGAACTTTAGGAATCCAAGCTGAGGAGAGAGAGGTCTTAAGAACCTTATTTCTGCAGGGCCCCCGGAACTGGAGTCAGGGGAGGGAGGCCTCCTAGCCCGCACAGTGGGCAAAGTCCTCCCAGCCCCCCAAGGTCCTGGCTCCCTTCCCTGCAGCCTGTTTCTTACCAACAACAGGAGCAAAGCCCCAAGGTTAGGCAAACAAGTCAGTGATAAGGCGCTTCCAGGTTGGGCCTTGTATTCAAGGCTTGTCCAGCTCCAGGGCTGGCTTCCCAGCTTAGAGTCCTGCAGGCTCCAACAGGGACACCTGCAATGGCCACCTGCTGATTGTGCACCTGAGGCCTTGGTGCCCTGGTACAGCCTGGGTTAATGACCCTGTTTATCCACTTGAGTCATCCGATAAGGGGCAGCCAAGCTGGCTGTGCCCTGCACGGGCTGCTTCATTGACTGAAGCGATTATCAGGGCCACGTGGAACTCCCAAAGCCCCCTCCCCCGCCACTGCCCCACCAATCCTGCAGGCAGTGCGTGTTTCTTTTTTTTCAATGAACATGACTTCTAGAGTCAAGGTTGTCAGGCCATTCCCCCGCCCCCACCGTCCCTCCCACTGGGGCTATAAATAGCACCCAGGGGGCAGAGCAGAGGGTGGGAGGGCCAGGCGGAAGGACGAGCAGATCCCCAGCCATGAGCTCCAGCCAGCCAGGGACCTGCCCGTGTCAGGGTGCTGCAGGCCGCCCAGCCATCCTGTATGCACTTCTGAGCCCCAGCCTCAGGGCCAGGCCCGCTGTGCCCCCAGCTCCGAGTCGCTGCCTCTGCAGACAGCACCGGCCTGTCCGGCTGTGTGCCCCGCATCGCACCTGCCGGGAGGCCTTGGATGTTCTGGCCAGGACAGTAGGCTTCCTGAGGAACCTGCCGTCCTTCTGTCAGCTGCCCCCTCAGGACCAGCAGCGGCTGCTGCGGGGCTGCTGGGGCCCCCTCTTCCTGCTCGGGTTGGCCCAAGACACTGTGACTTTCGAGGTGGCCGAGGCACCGGCCCCCAGCATACTCAAGAAGATCTTGCTGGAGGAGCCCAGTAGCAGGGTGCGCGGCGGCCAGCTGCCCGATCGGCCCCAGCCCTCACTGGCTGCCGTACAGTGGCTTCAGTGCTGCCTGGAGTCCTTCTGGAGCCTGGAGCTGGGCCCCAAGGAATATGCCTACCTGAAAGAGACCATCCTCTTCAATCCTGGTGAGCTTCCAGACACTCCTGGATGGGGGCCCAGCCAGGGAAGGCACCTTCTCAGGGCTTGACCCCCGTTATCTCTTTGGGTCCTCATTATCACCGAAAGTCACCTCACAAAAGAGGCTCAGAGAGGTTAAGTGATTGGCTGGAGGTCACACAGCCTGGTACGGACAAAGCAGGGTTGGGAATTCAGGTTTATTCACTCCAGAGACTGGTCCTTGCCGCTCTGCCTGAGAAACTTGCCGTTGACCCTCAGGAAAGGTGGGCAGACACAGCTGTGCCTCAGTCACAGGTAAAACTCTGTGGGTTCAGAAAGACCCCATAGCGAAGAATGCAAATGTGAGAGGAAAATTCCTCACCAGAAAGCCCTCATGGAATGTATAAATTAATTAATTATAGTGATAGTAACGAATATTCGTATTACATTTACCATATGTTAGGCCCAATTATAAGGGTTTTTTCATATACTAGCTGTTTTAAACTTCGTAACATGCCTAGGAGATAGGTATTATTATCCCCATTTTACAGAGGACGAAACTGAGGCACGGATATTAACTTATCTGAGGTCATGCAGCTAATAACTGACAGCGTGGGATTCAAACCCAGGCAGTCTGGCTCTTAACCATTACTCCGGGCTGCCCCATAAATGGATGAATAAATAAAATGATAAATGAGGAGGTAGTTTAGGCGCCTCAAAGACCAACCCAGTGACCTCAGGTCTTGGGTCAGTATTGCTGCCTGGGAGTGGAGTACTCACCCGCCCTCTTCACCCTCTCTGCCCACAGATGTGCCAGGCCTCCACGCCTCCTCCCACATCGGACACCTGCAGCAAGAGGCTCACCATGCACTGTGTGAGGTCCTGGAGCCCTGGTGCCCCACAGGCCAAGGCCGCTTGGCCCGTGTCCTTCTCACAGCCTCCACCCTCAAGTCCATCCCGCCCAGCCTGCTTGGGGACCTCTTCTTCCGCCCTATTATTGGGGACATTGACATCGCTGGCCTCCTTGAGGACATGCTTTTGCTGAGCCAACCTGTTCCAGCCCAGGCAGAGAGCAAGTGTAGGCTGGGCAGAAGCTGGCAGCACTGACTTGGTCCAGCTGTCCCCAGGGGTGACACAGGCTCCCAGAGGGGCAGGCCTCAGCTCCCCTGGAACCAACAAGATGAGCTATGGGGCCCCTCACTCACCACACACCTCCCCCGCCTTGGCCTTTCTTGGTTTGACATGGTGCTCCAGTTGTCTGGCCATCCTTTAGTGGTCCTCAGAGCCTCTGGGCCAAGACTTCCAACCCCTCCTGAGATGGGGATGGAAGCTTAGATTGCTCATTGGGACAAGAGTCCTACTGACTTTGTACAGAACTGATTTAAGTTATTGGGTTTTGTAATAAAAGGCATGACACCTTCGGAGCCTGACCCTGTAATTTGTACATGTGGGAGGGAATGTCTCACTTCCAGGGCCCACCCTGCCCTTATCAGAAAGAGTTCCAGAGGAAGGAACCATAAGGAGTGCTGGAGCCAATCCTCAGGGAACTGGGATATTAGTTTTTCAGGGTGGGATGATTATTTCATTTGGGGGGATGACATTTATTTTGCACAGGACTGAATCTAGGGATTAGGATCAGTTCAGGCCTCCTTACTTCCTTGCTTTTATCTTTGGGGCTGGGAGTGTCTCTTCTTTATCCCTAAGTCCCTCACTGACCCCTCCCTTGGCTTCTGACCCCTACAGGCTCCCTCTCACCTCAACGAAGAGTCAGATCACAGCCAGTAAGGAATATGAAGCAGCCCATTCCCAAATTGAAACAGGCAAGGTCACTGGAATTTCTACAATTTGGGATCATTCACTTCCCCATTCCTGCAGGTGACAGAAGAGGATAGTCCACTGCTGTCCCAATGGGAGGAGCGAGGGCACCCAGGGCTGGCCTGGCACAGCTGTGTGGAGGCCAAGGCCAGCTGAGGTTTAGCTGCCGCCCCAGCTGTTGAAGTCTGAGACTCTTCCATAGCAGTTAATTCGCAGCTACAGCCCTGAGCCCCTCTGAGTTCCCTTCCATGGCCCCTCTGTCCCAGCTCTTCTCCTGGAATCCATTCTCATTGGCCAGCAACCGGAGAGGCGGTGCCTGGCATAACCAAGGCCTCCAGGACTCCTCCATTCAGTGCGGGATCGGGTCTGTTCTGATTGGTCAATCTCTGTGCCTCACGGTTGGGTAAAGATTTTGAATATCACCCAGGTTAGGGTGACTGACCTGCACGCAGGAGGGAATGATAACACACATGCCTATAGGACCTCCTTGCAGGCCTCCCCCTTTCTTTAGCAATAAGGCCCTGCCCATACCAGTCCCACCCTCTTCACCACCAGTTTGGATTCTCTTCATGGGGCCAAGTTAATTATTGCTCAATGAGAGGTCATTCACTCAGGGACAACAGTGGAAGAGTTGTCATTCAGGCGTCTCCTGAAGGCTCCCAGGATAGGACCACAATTGAACTAGCCATATACCCATTATGGGCTCCCAGTGCCAGCAGCAAGGACACCCCTGTCCCTCACCCAATCACCCACTCACCACTCAGACACCCAGAGTGGCAGAAACACACAGCTCACACCCCACAACAAGGACACACACAACTCAGACCTACAACTCTCTCTCTCACACACACACACACACACGCACGCACACGCACACGCACGTGCTAAGACATAACACCTACGCAGACCCACAAAACAGACCCACCATCCACCCACACACAGCATGGAAATACACAGCCAAGATACACTCACTCGGTGACATTCAGCAGACCCAAACACATGACAATAGACACATGCACTGGAGCCAGATGTTCACACATCCGTCCCTATGCTCAAGGGCGGGGCACACAATACGGAGACACCCTCACACTGGGATATGTTCTCCATTTTCTGTATGTCACAGGAGAAAGACAAGTGGCCCCCAATGTAAGCAGACTGACATCTGCACATCTTCAGGGTCTACCCAGAGCCTGCTAATCCCGGCCAACCTGCTCCGCTTGGCATTTGGGGCCTCAACTAACCAATCACCCCCTTTCCCCATGGTGATCCCAACATCCACCCTCCTCTCACACAGGCCATGCCCTGCTCCACAGCTCCCCCAAGCCAGGACCTAATCAAAGTCCCAAATACAAGCATCTTTTAGAGCCTAGAGCAGGCCTTGCATTCCTCCTCCCCTACCTTTCCACCAGAACTCCCAGACTCAGAGCTCAGGCCCCCGGGGCCCCTCTCTCTGCCTGCCCCTCCTGGCACTTGGACACACACCCTCCATCTCACCACGCAGATGCAGGAGGGAACTCTTCCAAGAGCAGATGTCTTGTCTCTCCAGAGGAGCCAAATCCAGAGGATTCGGGGATTTCAGGTCATTCTATCTTCTATGTTCCTTCACTAACTGCCCCCATTAGTTTATTGTTGCACCTCTCTGAACCTGCAGGCTGAATCTTCCTGCCCCTCACCCCTTCCCTCCTCCAACCTTGAACAGCCACTAGAAAGTGCTCCTCTCCACCACCCACCCCAGCCTTTCCCCTCAACTTATCTAATGTTTCCATCACCCAAATAGCTTCCCTGATCAGCACTACCTTGCTCCTTTGCAAATTTCTTCCCTGTCCCCTCCACATGGTTGGGGAGCTACACTGCTGTTTCTCATCTATATCTCTTGTCATTCCCTGTGCCCTATCTAAACCTTCTGCAAGGAAGATCAAGACAAATCTAGCAAAACTAAAGAGAGAATTATAATACAATAAGAGAACTAATGCTTTCTCTGTGAGACAAATGTGGGGGACTGTGTCTCCATTATCAGCAGCTTAGAAGTGGGAACTGTGCCTCATCAACCGGAGAGGGCAGAGGAGGAAACAGGCTCAGACAGGGTACGCAACTTACTCACTGTCTCGACTGATCACTATCTGTGCTGAGATTTGAACTCAGGCCTGTGTGGCGGTGGGGGCCAGGCTCGCCAGCACAGGTTGGCATGAGTCATGGCCAGGATCAGGCTGTCTGGAGCCCGCTCAGCCACTGTTTACTGACCATCTACCCTCGCAGCCATGATCCTTGTCCTCAGGCCCAGCCAGGGATAACTCACTAGGAGTCAGGAGAGGGCTCTGCCTTGGGTATCATTTTATTATCACCATTATCTCTACCTTCGTTAGCCTAATCGTTGACTGCTTAATAAGCAGTCAGGTGCTGTGCCTTGGCCGACACACCCTGCCTGTGGGTATCCTAGAACCTATGATGCCAACAAAAGGCCAACCCCCACCATCGATGCCTCCATTCATGCCATCATTGAACATTTCTCTTGATGACCACTTGTACCAGACCCTGTGCTAGATGCTAAGGGGTGCAAAATACATAAGATATAGCTCCTGCCTTCACTGAACATCTTGTCTATGGCAGAGACACAGAAGTAATTGCAACCCAGAGAGATCTGAACTGTGATAGAGGGATGTTCAGACAGCAGCAGGAGCTCTGAAGAGGGAGTGATTAAATCTGTCTGGAGGTGGGAAGAATGCTTCAGCCCCATGGTGACTGCTCTGAGCTAAAGAGAATGAATAGGGGTTTGCCAGGCAACCAAGGGATGGGCATTCCAGATAGAGGGAATGAGAGGTGCAAAAAACCACCAGGGTGACAGAGTGTTCAGCTAACTGCAAATGATCTGGGACAACTTGGGCCCAGGGCAGCAAGAGATGGGTCTGGAAAGGTGGACAAGAGCCCAGAACAAGGCAGCAGAGAAAGGCAATCCCAGTGAAACTGCTAGAGGCAACAAGGCTAAGGTCTCAGGGGAATCAGGGTTAACAAGGGGAATCACTCATTCCAGGTGGGTTGTTCTGGGTGGCTACTAAACAATAACCAGCTAACATTTATCGAGAGCTGTGCTCTAAGCATTTATAAAATATATTAAGTGTAAAGAATAAGAGTACAATGAAACCTCATCATGTCCCATCAACTTTGAAGTCCCTTTCTAAATCTATTACCTCCCCCCAAAGGTAATGATTACCCTGAATTTGGGGTTAATCATTTCCTTACTTTTCTTTATGATTTTAATGCATAGTTACTTATGTATCCCTAAGAAATATTTTTGTATTTTTGAACTTTTCATATAAATAATTCTGTTTTCTGACTTGTTTATATCCCCTCAACATCATATACCTGCTTAATAGTATTAAATGCCAATTTTTTGCTCTTACAAACACTGCAGCTATGAATATGAATATATATGAATGAATATTCATATATATTGTCAAATAAAAAACAAATCTGGACTCAGTAAAGAGGGACTTCATTTTATTTTATTTTTTTATATATATTTTTAAAGATTTTATTTTATTTTATTTCAGAGAGAGAGTGAGAGAGAGAGAGCACAAGAAGGGGGGAGTGGGAGAGGGAGAAGCAGACTCCCCGCTGAGCAGGGAGCCTGATGTGGGGCTTGATTCCAGGACCCTGGGATCATGACCTGAGCCGAAGGCTGATGCTTAACGACTGAGCCACCCAGGCGTCCCAAAGAGGGACTTCATTTTAAATGATTATTACAAGAGAGGAAAGGAACTATTGCAAGGGAGAAAGAAGCTATTGCAATGGGACCATGAGATCTACCTTCAAGGGTTAGGCAAAAGGAGTTCATCATTCACAGGGAAAAGTAAACAAGGCTAGAAAGAACTGGGTGTGAGGAAGGAATGGCATGATGGGACAGTAGATCAGAAAATGTTTTACCCTGAAGCCAGCCTATTCTCAGGAGGAGTTGTGGGCTGGCGCAAACTTGGGGGGGTGGGAGAGGGAGGCAAAGTTCAGGGACCTGGGGGAAGGAGAGCAGCTTAACCGAAGTTTGGTTAACAAGCATTTTGTTCTGATTGATCAGTGGGGACAAGCCGTTCATCTAAGCGTTTACAAGGCAAAGAATTGGAATTTGGAGCCTGTTGCTAGCCTTGACATAGGTAAACAAGGGGGCACCCAGGAGTTTTATCTATGTCATAAAAGGAAGCGTGTTTCTTTGCAGTAAGCTGTGTTCCAGAACACAAAAGGGTGGGAATGGGGTTTCTTAACCTTCGCTCTTTTCCAGGATCACAGGGCTGGGTGAAGTTTAACATTGTCAATACAGAGACATATGCAAGAATTTCTTTTAAGTATATACATAGTAGTGGAATTGCTGGGTCAAAGGATAGGAGTAGCTTCACTTCTACTGGGTAATGTCAAATTACTTTCCAGAGTGGTTGTACTAGTTTACACTCCACAATGGTGTATGGGAGATCCAGTTGTTTACACTGTCACCGACACTTGAGGATTTAAAAATTTTTGTCAGTCTGATGGATGTTAAGTGGGTCTCACTGCATTTCCTTGATTATCAATGAGATTGAGGCTCTTTCATTGTTAATTCGATGTTTCTTTTCTGTGAAGTGTCTTCAGTCCACTTTTCAATTGGATTATCTTTTCCTTAGAGATTTGTGGAAGGGCATGAATATGCTTTGGAAGCATAAGTGGATGAACTGAAAAGGCTCTGAAGGAGAAAGCTGAGATTAGGTGTGGGAAATCCCCAAAAACCAAAAATCTTAAAAACTGCCCCTCCCGCAGGCTTCTAATTTTATCATCACTAAAGCCTTATGAAAGAGATCTGTAGGGGCGCCTGGGTGGCTCAGTCGTTAAGCGTCTGCCTTCGGATCAGGTCATGATCCCGGAGTCCTGGGATCGAGCCCCGCATCGGGCTCCCTGCTCCGCGGGAAGCCTGTTTCTCCCTCTCCCACTCGCCCTGCTTGTATTCCCTTTCTCGCTGTGTCTCGCTCTGTCAAATAAATAAATAAAATCTTTAAGAAAAAAAAAAAGAAAGAGATCTGTAAACCCATTTCTCAGGTGAGCGTTCTCATCATCGTCGGCGTCTCTCCGCCGGGGAGCGACCCGAACGACTTACCCCATACCTTGCCAGCGCCAGCACCACAAGCCGGCGCACTAATCGCGGATTACTCTATATTGCATAGCAGAGGCCTCCGCACGGCTTGTGATATTCTCGCGAGAGTTGGTTCCAGCGAATCACGTGACAGTCCAAGATGGCGCTGCCCAGCGAGGCGGAGGAGGAGGCGACGGTCTATTTAATAGTGAGCGGTATCCCCGCGGATTTGCGGTCGGCCCAGCTCCGGAGCTACTTTAGCCAGTTCCGAGAACAGCGCGGCTGTGGCTTCCTGTGTTTCCACTACCGGCATCGGCCTGAGCGGGCTCCTTCCCAGGCTGCTCCTGACTCTACCCTAACTCCTGTGGGCCAGGACCTCGCCCACACTTCGGCCACCGATGCCCACGCTCTCTCCGCTCCGGACTCCGCTCCCGTCCAGACCCGCACCTGCTGCTGCGTCATTTCGGTACGGGGGGCAGCTCAAGCTCAGCAGCTTCTTCGCATGTACTCGGGCCGCAGGTGGCTGGATTCTCAGGGGACTTGGTTGCCCGGTCGTTGTTTCATCCGCAGACTGCGGCTACCTACTGAGGCATCAGGTACGGGTGGGAAAGATAATGGACTGAGCCTACCGGCCCTGGAACGGAGACCCCTTTCCTGAGGGATGACGGGGATAAGTCAGGTCTCTGATTATCAGACTCTTTAAGAGTTTAGGTCAGTTCTGATCAGTTTCAGGCTCAACTGCATGTTAGTCTAACTTAGAGTGGAAATAACGGGAAGAGGCCTAATGGGATGATCCTTCATTTTCCAATTTATTAGATTCCTTCTGAGACCCTTTTCTCAATCTGAGGGGTTGATATTCCATTGACACGGAAGGAAGAAAAGGAAATGAGGTTTCTAATCCTCTTATTGTCTTTTTTTTTTACGATTTTATTTATTTATTTATTTGTGAGAGAGAGAGCGCGCGCGCACATAAGCAAGGGGAGTGGCAAGCAGAGGGAGAAGCAGGCTCCCTGCCGAGCAAGGAGCCTGATGAGGGACTCCATCCCAGGACCCGGAGGTCACAACCCTAGCGGAAGGCAGACGCTTAACCGACTTAGACACCCAGGCGTCACTTATTGTCTTTTTTTTTTTTAAGATTTTATTTATTTATTTGACAGACATAGCAAGAGAGGGAACACAAGCAGGGGGACTGGGAAAGGGAGAAGCGGGCTTCCCGCCGAGCAGGGAGCCCGACGCGGGGCTTGATCCTAGGACCCTGGGATCATGACCTGAGCCAAAGGCAGACGCTTAATGACTGAGCCACCCAGGCGCCCCTTATTGTCAGTGTTTATTGCATTCTTCTTTGCTTCCTATCCAGCCCTGTCTTGGCAAGACGCAAATGAAAAGACAATCTCTTTTCTCTGGATAGCTCCCATTTGCATGGGAAATCACTTTGAATGGGGAACAGGAAACACTGCAGAGTCCTCTCATTCATTCATTCAACAAATCAAGCTTATATGCTACACTTAGTGTGACTCTAGCAGCTGTGCAGAGAACAGTTAGACACAGTCTGTGCTCAGGATTCAGAGAGGAAGACAGATTTGTAAAAAGGTAATTGTCACAGAGATGCCATTATAATTGTTAACATTTACTGAGCACTTCCTGTGTACTTACTAGGCACTGTTCTAAGCCTTTCATTTTCCTGTTGACTCCTTGCAACAATCCTATAAGGTAGGAGCTATTGTTACCCATTTTATAAGTGAGGATACTGAGGGATACAGAAGTTATGTTAGCTGCTCAAGGTTACAGAGCTAAGAAGTGGCAGAGTCACAGTACAAACCCAGGCACATTGCCCCAGAGCCTGTGCTCTTTATTACCAGGTGCTGTGAGATGACAGGGGAGGGAGAAACTGATCTCCTAGAGGGATCAGGAAATGTGGCTTTTCATCTGGATCTGAAAGAGAAACCGGAGTTTGTAGGAAGGAACGGTGTTCAAAGTAAATGGCATTTGCAGACACAGATGGTGAAAGCCCATGGAACTTTCAGGGCATGTTAAATTGTTTGGTGTGGATGAAGCACATGGTATGAGGATGTGCAGGGAGTGGGGGTCGGTGGCAGTTGAGAATCAAAAAGTCAACAGGAACCAGATCTGAAAGAAACTCGTGTGCTCAGCCGAGGTGATGAGAAATGGCATGAAAGTATTAGGTGGTTCTGGTCAGGGAATGGAGGAAGTTACTATGGAGAAGTTTGAAAGGGAGGAACAGCATTAGGCCGAAAGAGTTGAACCGATTTCTGGCTCAAGTGTTGCTGGAGGCTTCTAGGTTTCAAGAGCCATTCTTTCTTCTGCTTTCCAAGGTTTGGGCTCCTTTCCTTTCAAAACTCGGAAGGAGCTGCAAAGTCGGAAAGCTAAGAGTGAAGCCTTCACTCTGGCCGATCTGAGGCAACTGCCAGAGCTGAACCCACCAGTGCTGATGCCCAACGGGAATGTGGGGACTCCTCTGCGGGTCTTTTTGGAGTTGATCCGGGCCTGCCGCCTACCTCCTCGGATCATCACCCAGCTGCAGCTCCAGTTCCCCAAGACAGGTTCTTCCCGGCGCTATGGCAATGTACCGTTCAAGTATGAGAACTCAGAGACTGTGGAGCAGGAAGACCTTGTGTACACGGCTGAAGGCGAAGAAATACCCCAAGGCACCTGCCTCGCAGACATAGCAGCCAGCTCCCATGGAGAGCCAGAGGAGGAAGGGGAAGAGAAGGAGGAAGAGTCACAC
The DNA here is from genome assembly GCF_054177405.1 of Leptonychotes weddellii. NCBI lineage: Eukaryota > Metazoa > Chordata > Mammalia > Carnivora > Phocidae > Leptonychotes > Leptonychotes weddellii. Next base: position 18,734,570 of record NC_138372.1, on the reverse strand, counting down.
TCAGATGATGTGAGTACAGTGAGCTACCCTGTCTTTGCTGGCAGCTTAAGAGAGGCTAAAGCATTAATACTGTCACTCTTCGGTTGTGTATCACAATAGTTCTAAACGTGCGGGCTTCTCAGGAGGGTTCCAGAGAGTTAGAACTCCCTGACGTTGAATATAAAACTGCATTTGCATGTGCAAATATGCACTTCTTTGAGGAGAGGGGCCAGAGTTTTTATCAGAAGATTCTCAAAGGGGTCTTCTTTGCACTCTCTTAGAAGGAATGTGAGGAGCGTCCTTTTCATAGATGGGACGTGAACTTGGCCCCCTTTGCTGCTTGTCTAACCTCTGTGTGCTTTCATTATGTGACTGAGAAGTCACCTCTATTTTCTGACCTTGAGTCTGTGGCTTGGACGCTAGCTCCCACTCTAATTTTATCAATGAAATAGACATTTCTTCTTCCTCTTTCTCCAGATTTGGTTGTTCATCCATAAAATCAGGAAAGGTGTGATTTTTGGAGAAACTTTTCTGTGTGTGCGTACTCTGGGTAAAAAATAATTCACCTGTGTCTTCAAAGCTGCCAGCCCAGAGTTGCTAACGTCTGTACCACATCCTTAGTATAGTACCGTCTGGACTGTTCCCCCGCACCTGCTCAGCGGGGACTCCTGAGGCCTCTTGGGACTTTAACTAAGACAGGGACCCCCAAGATTTCAAGCCAGGAGCCATCCTATCATTCTGCAAGTCTAGACAGGTAGCTGTACACACAGGTCAGTGCAGGATTCCAGAGACATTCCAAGATGCACTTCCTGCCTTGACAGAGCCTGAAATCTCCCTGAAGAGAGAGAATCAGCGTCTGGAAAGGCTGTATGGTATGGCGACCTGGGTTTGAACGCTGGCTCTGCCACTCTCTTGGTGTATTATTTTGGGCAAGTCACTTTACTCCTCTGAACCCAGGTCTCCTCGTTTGTAGAACGGGAATGATGGTACTCACCTCGCAGTGTTGTTGGGGTGATCAGAGGAGCTAAGTTCATGAGAAAGGCCTGACGCACAGTAGACAATAGGTTGTCTTAGTTGTTATCCCCTCTTTCTTTACGACATAATGTGTGGAGGCCTAAACGGTGTGTACCGATTACCTCCAAAGTGAGGAGTTCGGAGACCAGCAAGAGCGCTGTGGGCCTCCGTGTGGGGGCTTCATGTAGGATTGTAGAACTTGAGGGATGAGGATTTACCAGGTGAAGCAGAGAAGGTGGTAGGAGAGGAGAGCAGATATTTTCAGCAGGGGGAACAACATGGCCAGAAGCACAGAGGTTAAGAGGGAGTCAGGCTTCGGGGAAGGCGCCAGGTATGTTGAGACACGAGGGGTGGAGAGATGTGTTGGGCAAGGCTTCAGGGGCCAAATATGTGCTGCTTCTAAGAGAAATTTGGAAGAATGGAGCTGAAGGCCTGGCTCACGGGCTTGCTGGGCCCTGAGCTGCCCTCCTTGCGGGCATGAGGTCAGGAGGCTAAACAGACAGGTCACCTCTCCTCACCGTCTCCAAGGATGACGACCGGGGTGAAGAGTGGGAGCGTCATGAAGCACTGCATGAGGATGTGACCAGGCAGGAGCGCACCACCGAGCGGCTCTTTGAGGAAGAGATCGAGCTCAAGTGGGAGAAGGGCGGCTCCGGCCTGGTGTTCTACACGGACGCCCAGTTCTGGCAGGAGGAAGAAGGAGGTAATGCTGGCACCCAGGCCAGGGCAGGAGTGATCCCTGGTGCACTGGGTCAGGGTTCTCCATTCCACGTGGTGGGTTCTTTGGCAGTGAGGCCAAATAAAGGGCTAGCAAAGAGGCTTACCTTGCTTGTGTGAGAGACCAGTCATCCTTTTTAGGGGTGGGGGATCAGTGGAGTGGAGAAAAAATGACCCCCGCCCCTGTAAGTTCTGAATGACCCCCCCCCCCCGCAGGAGAGATTTAAAAATACAATGAAAAGCCCCAAGTTCTAGAACATAGCTCTTAGTTTAGATTGAACTCTCAACAGAACTGTGAGTCCTTTGCTTACTCTGTTTGACTTATCTGCAGACTTTGATGAACAGACAGCCGATGACTGGGACGTGGACATGAGTGTGTATTACGACACAGGTACTGGGCCAGGGCTGCAGTATGGGGAGGGGGAGCTGGTCCTCTGGCCTTGCAGTGACATTTTACCAGGCCTGCTTAGCAGAGATGGGACCAGTTCCCTTGGGGTCGTCCACTGAGAGGGTTCCCCTCTTCAAACATCTCCACTTGTGTGCATCAAGTGCTGGTTGTGGGCGGAGCCTTTTTCCTTTTTTTCGTGGAGTCAGCCCTCAGGGGGCTCTGGTTCTGGTGGGCAGGTCCTGGTAGAATGGGAGGGCCAGGAGCTCAGGCTCTGGTTTTAAGAGTTTAGATTCTGGAGTCAAAAATGACCTGGGTGAGGGGAGGGTGGGAGGGGAAGACCTGGGTTCTAATTCCACTTCTCATCTTTTGGCTCGATGACTTTTCTGTACCAGTTTCCTTATCTGGGAAAGCCAGGGTCCCTAGTCTAGTAATAATAAAGTACTAAAACACCAGGGGCGCCTGGGTGGCTCAGTCATTTGAGTGTCTGCCTTAAGCTCAGGTCATGATCCCTGGGTCCTGGGATTGAGCCCGGAGTTGGGCTCCCTGTTCAGCGAGGAGTCTTCTTGTCCCTTTCCCTCTACCCCTCCCCCCTGCTCATGCTCTCTCTCTCTGTTAAATAAATAAAATAAAAAGTAATAAAACACCCTAAAGATGAATATGTAAATCTTGTGAGGAGGTCCTAGAAATCTGATTTTTTCCCCTTTCTGCTGAGAGAGACCCTTCTCCAAACTGAGCTCTGCTCCCTCAGATGGTGGAGACAAGGATGCCCGAGACTCTGTCCAAATGCGTCTGGAACGGAGACTCCGTGATGGCCAGGAGGACAGCTCTGTGATCAAATGCCAAGTGGGCACCTTTGAGCGCCACACCAAGGTAAGCACTGTGCCTAGCCCATTGACCCCTCTCTTTTTCTTCTCTATCCCCATTCCTCCCCCCCACACACAAGGAACCCCATACTCTTGAGTCTTCTCTCTTCCCTGCATAGGGCATTGGACGGAGGGTGATGGAGCGGCAGGGCTGGGCTGAGGGCCAGGGTCTGGGCAGCCGGTGTTCAGGGGTGCCTGAAGCCCTGGATGGCGATGGCCAGCACCCTAGATGCAAGCGTGGATTGGGGTGAGTACGACCAAGGGACTTCCCTGGGGGGCCCAGCTAGCCTTTCATCTGTACCCTGGTTTCCCCCTTCCCTCTGATTTTGGGTTGGGTGCTGGAGACTCCTAAGGGATGAACTTCAAAGCAGAATTAGAATGAAAAGGTAGGTCTGGCACTATTTTTTTTTTGGACCAAGTGCTAAGGCTTAACAGGATCACTAGTCTTTGGGGGAGTCATACTAGTCCAAACTAGTCTGAGGAGTTTGGACTTGATGATTGCTGTTAGGGAGTGCTTGTAAGTCACAGTTTGCTGACAGTTGTTCTAAACTCTGTGTACTATTTGAAATGAAAGCAGTGTGCGAGACCCCAGGTTGCTGGCACTGTCAGTGAATAGATAAGGAGGCTGAAAAGCAAAGATCCAGATCTAAAGGCTCTGTCTTTGGGACAAACCAGACATGTAAGAGCTGCGTCTCTGTCCTTTCCCAACCTATTAAGAGTTTGATTGAGAGCAGTCTTCTCACTGTGAGCTCTTTTTTTTTTTTTTAAAGAGAAGAGTTTCTTTTTTTTTTTTTTTAAAGATTTTATTTATTTATTTGACAGAGAGAGAGAGAGCACAAGTAGGCAGAGTGGCAGGCAGAGGGAGAGGGAGAAGCAGGCTCCCCACTGAGCAGGGAGCCGGACGCAGGGCTCGATCCCAGGACCCCAGGATCATGACCCGAGCCAAAGGCAGATGCTTAACCGACTGAGCCACCCAGGCACCCCTCACTGTGAGCTCTTTTTAATGCAGGTACCACGGAGAGAAGCTACAGCCATTTGGGCAACTGAAGAGGCTCCGTGGAACTGGCTTGGGGCTCATCTCCACCATCTATGATGAGCCCCTACCTCAAGATCAAGGGGAGTCGCTGCTCCGACGCCAGCCACCCACCAGCATGAAGTTTCGGCCAGACGTGTCCTTTGTGAGGAGTTCCAGCTGTGCCTTGGACAGCCCCTCAGAGCCTGAGTGACAGTTTCGGGGCCTTCCTCAGTATCACTCATAACTGCACAGTGGCAGCCCTCTGCCTTGGCCTTATCTCCCACCACAGCCTAAAGAACTTTGGGAGCAGCAATCTGTGCAGCTTGTTCAGGGTGCTTTATTCTGAACTTGCCTTCTGGCTCTCTACCTCAAGGGCATTTTCCCCAAAGCCCCCTAGCCTCCTCTTTTAATATTAGGGCTTAATGACCTCTCATTGGTTTCCCATCCCCTGTCCATGTTTGGGCTTGCCCATGCTGCCTCGCCCAGTACCTTGAACAGTTGTATTGACTGGAGTTCTCAGCACAAACTTCGTTGGCGGGGGGGGTCGCTATAAAGGTCAGAAAGAGGGGGTAATGGACCTGGAAGAGGGGAGGATTCGTGGTGCTAGTAAGAGACGGTCTTGGGGCGGGCTCTCCGTCGCCTCCTCCCCTGACTGGCTGGGACCAGGAGCGGCAAGGCCGCGCGGGAAGTGGCCCGAGTCTGCGACCTAACGGGAGAATAAATAAGTTTACTACCGGAGTTCCCTTTTTATCTTCTAATTTGGGCCGAGGGACGGTCGGGAAAATCTGGGTTAAAGTCGCCCACCCCAGTGACGCACGCAGACTCCAGTACCCTGCTCGGGTAGAAACGCGCCGCTCGCCACGCCCCTCGACGCCAAGCTGCGCCTCCGTCGGGAGGGCGGGACTTCCTCCCAGGGCCCCCGCCATTTCCGACGTCGCCCGGAAGTCGGGTGCTGGTCCGGTTAGTAACGGGCCGTTTGGTCCCCTTGCACCGTCCAGGTACTTGCGCTTCCTCCGGGGACGCCCGGGCATCGCCGCCAGCCCCCGAGATCCCGTCGCCCTCGGCTCGTGTCTCTGCCGAGCTTATCTGCCCCGCACGGGCCCGCGTGCCGCCCATGGCGGGGGCCGCCACGACCACGGCCTTTGGGCAGGCGGTGATCGGCCCGCCCGGCTCGGGGAAGACCACGTACTGCCTGGGCATGAGTGAGTTCCTGCGCGCGCTGGGCCGGCGTGTGGCGGTGGTGAACCTGGACCCGGCCAACGAGGGGCTGCCGTACGAGTGCGCCGTGGACGTGGGAGAGCTGGTGGGGCTGGGCGACGTGATGGACGCGCTGCGGCTGGGGCCTAACGGCGGCCTGCTGTACTGCATGGAGTACCTGGAGGCCAACCTGGACTGGCTGCGGGCCAAGCTAGAGCCCCTCCGCGGCCACTACTTCCTCTTCGACTGCCCGGGCCAGGTGGAGCTCTGCACGCACCACGGCGCCCTGCGCAGCATCTTCTCCCAGATGGCGCAGTGGGACCTCAGGGTGCGTCTTGGTTCGAGCAGGCTCCTTTTGCAGATGGAGGAACTGGGACAGGGAGGACAGATGCCACGCCCCCATGTCACACAGCGAGGTAGGGGCCGAGTTGCTTTGGAGTAAAACTGGTGTGAGTTCGAATTCATGCTCTGCCACTGACTCGCTGTGTGGGCCTGGGTAAGTTAGTTTCTCTCTCTGAACCTCAGTTCTCTCATCTGCAGAATGGATGTGCTAGTACCCACTTTGGGATTATTGGAAGTATGGAAGGGGTTATGTAGAAAGTGGTATGGTGATTTTTTTTTTTTTTAAGATTTTATTTATTTATTTGACAGAGAGAGACACAGCCAGAGGGGGAACACAAGCAGGGGGAGTGGGAGAGGGAGAAGCAGGCTTCCCGCCAAGCAGGGAGCCCGATATGGGGCTTGATCCCAGGATCCTGGGATTATAACCTGAGCCGAAGGCAGGACGCTTAACGACTGAGCCACCCAGGCGCCCCTGGTATGGTGATTGTTGTTGTGACTTGCTGAGCAAAAGTAAATGAAATAGAGTTAGATGCAATCAGAATTGAGCCAGTTGCCCACTGGGAGGCACAGTGCAAGGCATCTTGTAAGGAAAAATGCTCCGTATCTCCTGGCAGAAGGAAATGAGTGTCGCTATTAGAACAAAGCAGAAGCAGGAGGACACTAACGGGGAAGGCTTGCAGTCTGTCCTCAAGAGTCCCCAGCCTTTGGGGAAAGACATAGGCCGTGATGTTTCCTGCCTCCCCAGGCCACTCACCCTGTCTCTTCCTCCCTTTCCAGCTGACTGCTGTCCACCTGGTGGACTCTCATTACTGCACAGACCCGGCCAAGTTCATTTCCGTACTGTGTACCTCTCTGGCCACCATGCTGCATGTGGAGCTGCCCCATGTCAACCTCCTCTCCAAGATGGACCTCATTGAGCACTATGGGAAGCTGGGTGAGAGCTCCTATTCTGGACAGGCAAGGAGAAGGGAGCAGATCTCAGCTGAAGGGAGCTGCCTCCAGGGACCATGCATGGCTTGGTGATCATAGCCACAGGCAGGTCCTGATTCCTGCCTGTTTATTTTGTGCCACTCTGGGCCAGATACTGTTCTGGGTTTTGGGGACAAGAGAGCTATATAGTTGGTGCTATGTACTGCAAAGGAATTAAAACAAAATGAGTGGTTGGGAGTGAGTAGCACTGCTACTAAGTGAGCAGTGCTACCTGAGCTGAGACCCGAATGGTGAGAAGGAGTCAGCCAAGGCAGGACTCTTCTAGGTGGAGGGACCAGTAGGAGGAAAGGCCCTTAGGGAAAGAGTTTTTTGGGTTAAAGGAAAAAGTGGGGGTGGGGGGGAAGCCTAGGGTAGCTGAGGTAGTAGTCAGAGGAAGGGTGGTAGGAAATGAGGTCAGAGAGGTGGGCAGGGGCCAGAACCTATAATGTTGAAGCACCAGGGAAAGCCATTGATGAATATTAAGCAAGGAAATAGCATGTATTAAGAACGTCATTGTAGCTGTTTTGTGGAGAATGAATTGAAACGGGTAAGAATGCAAACAGAGATCCTTGAGGAGGTTCTTGCAGCAGTCCAAACCGTGGTAGTGGGAATGGAGAGAAGTAGATCGATCCAAAACTCACTCAAGAAATAGGGTTTGCTAGTGGATTGGGCATGGAGATCAAGGAATTAAGGATGACTCTCAGGTTTCTGTCTGAGCTAGTGGACAGATGGAGGTGCCTTTGTCGGGGTGCGAAAGACTGAGGCAGAAGCAGGAGGCAGGGGAGTTGCCTAGGGGCCTCATGGCCCGCACTTCTTTCCTGCAAAATTAGTGCGCTGAGCTGGGAGCATCAGTTCCCTAAATAGCATCTCCAGCCACAAAGGAACCTGGAGAAGAAAAGCTGAAATGACCAGCAGTGAACAGGAAGAAATGTTAGGATCACGATGTGTCAGGGCGTTGTCCAAGGAGGCCTGCTGGCTGTCAGTCAGGACATGGAGGGATGTCAACATCTTGGAGGGGCTGCCTCAGCCCAGAGTCCTGGTCCATCTCTTGGTAAGCCCAGAAGCCCCGTTTTATCTATGCCCATAGTCTTCCCAAGCCCCTCTCCCCACCCACCTTCGTGGCTTCCAGCCCAGGTGGCTACATGATGGTCCTTGACCTTTCTATCTCTGACTCTTGCCAGTCATCCTTTCAAGAGACTGATGTGGCAACCAGATGAGGCCATTGAGGCCCAGAGACATTATATGAATAGCCCAATGAATAGCCTGTCAGGCAATCCAAGAAGTGTGTAGGAATGCCTGGGGCATAATTCCTTGCAGGCAGAGGGGTGACAGTTTCTGATTAGAAGACAGGAGACAGAGGGGCGCCCGGCTGGCTCAGTTGGAGGAGCATGTGACTCTTGATTTTGGGGTTGTGAGTTTGAGCCCCACGTTGGGTGTAGGGAGTGAGTCAGTCAATCCAACAGCCTGATGATTGATTGCTTTGGCTCGCTCTGGGACGGACCAGTTGAGTAACTGGAGTGCTCGAGTTTTCCAGCAGAAATGGACAGTGCCGGGAGGCCCACTTTCCTTCTCTTAGAGGAAGTTTGCATTCCTAGAACTTGGAGTCATCTAGTCTGGTGTCCTCATTTTACATTCAGAAGGAGCTGGCCCAGAAAGGGAAAGTGATTTACACCGGAAGTGCCCTGCTAGAGTCCTTACAGTGCACGTGCCAGGTCCTGGGGGTGCAACTGCCTGACCCTGAACTCTATGTGGCAGGGACCCAGCACTGTTCTCGGGACATGTTCGATCTTATTATTTCTTACCATGGAGCGAGTGCTTGTGTGTACCAGACACTGGGACTTAGAGCATTTAATCCTCACAGCAGTCCCGTCTAGCTAGTAAATGGCAGAGCCAATGGGTAAAACCAAGTATTTTCTTCGGAGTAAGTTCATTTCACTGCCTCAACAAATATTTGTTGAATGAATGAATGAGTGAGTGAATTAAAATAAAAGGAAGAAAGAAAGGAAATATGGTCCCTGTCCTTGGATCTTTTAGCCTCATATCAGCTGCTCCTAAACACCAATTTCTCTCCTTAGCTTTCAACCTGGACTACTACACAGAGGTCCTAGATCTCTCCTACCTGCTCGACCACCTGGCTTCTGACCCTTTCTTCCGCCACTACCGTCAGCTCAATGAGAAACTGGTGCAGCTCATTGAAGACTATAGTCTGGTCTCCTTCATCCCTCTCAACATTCAGGTACTGGGCACTAAGAGGCCTAGCCCTCGCCTAGGCTCTGACAGTGCCTGGGATCTCACCGAGCCAAGGGTACAAGAGGCTTTGAGGGGTCAAACAGGGGTCTTTGTTCTGGGTCTAACTATCATTCAGTCCCCTTGGTTTTAGGACCAGTGGCTCTCATGGGCAGGATTCCAATAAAGAGGGTGGGCCAAACTTTGGCCCTGTCTATTCTGTATTGCTGGGTTGTCTCAACAAGTGTTCCCTCATCAGTGTGAAAATGGGTGATTTCAGAAAGTCGTCAACAAGGGATGTGACCAAGGCCAAAGACAGGTCTCTCAGCTTCTTTCAGGATGGGCAATTGCCTGTTGACTTTACAAAGTAGTACCCAGCCCCTGTGTGGACTTGAGCAAACTTGTCTCTTCCCTGTTTAATGCCACATTTTTCTCCTCTAAAATGAGAAAATTGAACCCTACAATATTAATCATAACAGCTACCACTTACTGAGCACTTCCTGTGCTAGGCATTGTGCTGAGGACTTGTACATGCATTATTCTGAGCTCTCCTTGCCATCACGTGACGTATAGACTATTCTTATCACTATTCTGAGAATGAGCAAATAGATTATATACATATTTACTGGGTGTGCCTACTCTCAGTTAAGGACTGTGCCAGGCCCTGAGGATTACCTTGACAAATAAGTCCTTGACCTCACGGGGTATAAAATCAAATAGGGGAGGCAGATGAGTTAATAACTTGTCAGTAGTAAGCTGGTAGGATCAGAGCTGTAATAGGATAGCCCCAGGGGACCATGAGTGTGCACAGAGGAGCTTATCTGTTCCGATTTGGGTGGGTTGGTGGACAGGAAGGCTAGGATGTAGCCATGCCTCTGGGGTCATGTAGAGCTACTCCAGGCGCAGAAGCTGCACGTCCAGAGGCTTCGTGAGGCAAGGTTGAGGGGGATGTTTGGAGACTGCTTGCGGTTTGGTACAGCCTCAGTTCCACACGCCTCTGTTTCACTCACAAAGCTGTCTCTCTCCTCCCTGGCCAGGACAAGGAGAGTATCCAGCGGGTCCTGCAGGCTGTGGATAAAGCCAATGGCTACTGCTTCGGGGTCCAAGAACAGCGAAGCCTGGAGGCCATGATGTCTGCTGCCATGGGAGCCGACTTCCATTTCTCCTCGTATCCTTGCTCTCTAGTCTCTTGGCCACAGCCAAGTGGGAGACGTGGGGCTCAGGAATGGCCACATCTTCCCTTGTAGATGACTAATTCCGTGATGACCAGTTGGGCTCCCTGGTGACTGTCTCAGGTGCAAAGGCTGGTCCCTTAGAAGCCTTCAATATTGCTTGTATCTGAGGACAAGGGAGGATATACTCGTTAGAAGGAGCAGCAAATACAGATGCTGAGTATTGAAAGGGCAGTGGTCATTTGGGAGAGATGTGAGGGCTTCAGTGTGCTTGGCGTCCTGACTGGGAAAGGGGATGTAGGTGGGCAGGGGCAGTAGAAGGCAGGCAGCGGGGGGCTTGGGTGCCCTGCTAAGGAGTGTGGCCCTCAGCTTGTGGGTGGGCAGTGGGAACCAGCATCGTATGGTTGTGCAGGGTGTGACGTGATCAGGCATACATTTTTTAAAAGCCCCTCCGAGTGAAGAAATTGCATTTAAGGGATGTGAGTGGGGGCAGGAGAGTGTTTACAGTCTGTAGATGAGAAGAGATGAAACATGAGTAGCAAGAATGGAAAGAAGGGTGTGAATTGGATACAAGGAGATGGACCATCGACCGGATGGTTATGGGATAAATGGAGGTAGAGCAGAAGTTCGACTCCCAGTTCTGGCTAATAGAGTGGAATGGGTGGTTGTGTTGGTCACTGAGGCAAGAAAAGAAGAGGAGAGGGCAGGTTTGTCACATGGGTGGAAGGGATGGGCCCTGGCAGATGCACTGTGTTGGAGGGGACCCTGGGGACAGCCAGAGCTGTCTGGGAGGCAGCTGGACCTTCAGAACTGGAGCTGGATTAGTGACCGTTGGGGTGGACCTAAGGTCATGTGTAGGTGCCTATCAGGTCACAGAGGCCCCTGTGAGGCAGGACAAGGAAATGCAGGCCCACTAGGATAGTTCCAGATACTTGACATCTACACAGCATGCTGGAGACCAGGGGGCCTCCAGAGTCCTTGGCGTGGAGGAAGAGAATTCCAGCCAGTACTTACGGATCTGTGTCAGGCCCTTCCACAGGTGGGAACCCAAGCTCCCAGGCTCCCAGGGAAAGAGACATGTTATAAATGGCGGCAGTAGAGTGCTCAGTGCTCCCTCACACTCGCAGTTACTGTCAGCAAGTTCAACTGCATGTGCTCAGCAAGAAAGCGAAGGGGCAGTTCCAACAGTGCTGTGAGTTTTTGCACGCGGTGCGTTACCTTAGGCGTTCATACGCGTTATCATGCGGGATTCTATTAAACTGTGTATACTCTTTTTAATAGATGATTTAAGGAATTTTCACAGATATTTTTTAACCTACACATTTGTGCTGATTTTAGATTCTACCCCCTCTCCTAATCCTCTTAAGGTTCAACTTCACTCTATGTATAAGATGATTAAGGATTGGTATAGAGAAGGGGGAAGTCAGCTCTGCCAATGGTGGGTATATAAAGAAAGCTTCATGGAGGTGGTGGCACTTGAGTTGCATTATCTTAAAGTGAGGGTCAGCCAGGCTGATGGAAGGGGAAAGGGAATTCAAGGCAGGGAGAACAGTATATACAGAGGCATGGTGGTTCAAGGCTGAGGTACGTCTGGGGGGTTGCAAGTAGAATAGCGTGACTCGTGGGCAGGACAGGGCTTTGCCTGGGAGCAGGGATAGGGCCAGACGGATGGGCAGATAGATGCAGGGTTTCATGTGCCCTGCTCAGGAGTGTGGACGTCAGGTTGGAGGCAAGGCAAGTTTGAGATTATTGCATGTCAAGCAGAATGGATTCTGCTCATCCTGAGTGACCCTCAGGGCCGACTTCCACAGGAACAAGGCATTACCTCCTGAGGAAAAGTGAAGTGGAAGTGGCACAGGTTCCAAGTCAGTGTGAGTAGAGGTGAGATGGATTTTGGTGGCTGGATCCATAAGAGATGGGAAAGAAAGTCTGTAACCTGAACATCATTCGGTGGACTACGTACCCTGCTTGCAGGATCTCGTTTAAACCTCATTCAGTCCCTTCTTGCAGACGAGGCAGTTGGGGCTCTGAGAGTGACAGGTGCAAAGCCTTCTCCCTGGATGTGTTAGAAGAACAGTTCAAACCTCAGTCTCCCTGGCTGTAGAACCTCAGTTTCTGATAGTGGAGTCATCTAGTAGAAAAGCCATGGTGGCCATCCTGCCACGGTCAACGGCCATCTCCTCCTCAGGCCAGCCAGACTCCCAGGGCGTCCTCAGCAGTATCACAGTGTTTTCCTTTGTGAATCTGATTTGTATCCTTCCCACTCCACTTCCCTGCTGTTCCAGAGAGAGGTAGAAGGTACCCAATAGCCCAAGCGGAAGTTTGTTATCTTTGTGCTTCCCTGAGTTCCCTCCCTTCTTCCCACGGCAGAAGCGTTCAGAAACCCTTAGTACGCACGTGCTGTGTGCCAGGCGCCATACTAGGTATTTTGTATTCATTGTCTCATTTGATCCTCACAACAACTCCATTTTACAGACGAAAAGAAAGGAAGTGGCAAAATCAGGACTTAAACCCCCAGTGGTCTGGCTGGAGAGCATGTGCCCTGGCACAGCCGGAGGGTCGGTGCTTCTCTGGTCCTTTGAGCCTCAGCAATGTGGGAAGAGGCAAGTACGGGAGCATTTGGGTCTGGATGTTTGGAGGGGCTTCTCAGACCCAGTTGGTTCCCGTTGCCTGGAACTATAATGGTGAGAAAGGGAGAGGGGTGGGAGCCAGACGTGGTTGTAAAGCCAGCATCGGTAGGGGTCACATCCTGCCCTGACCAGTGCCCATCCTTGCCTATGCTCCCAGCCTTGACGCAGCCTCCCTCAGGACCCTGGGCATCCAGGAGAAGTACCTGGAACCCTCAGACCAGTCAGTGGAGCAAGAAGCCATGCAGCTGTAGCAGCAGGCTGGAGAACAAGAGGCATAACCCAGCCCTGGAGAACGTGGCGGCTCCCAGTGACAGTGGACAGCGCAGTGGACTGCAGATCCAAGAGCAGTCTTCCCAACCAGAGCAGAGCACCCGCCACCCCCTCTGTGGTCATGAGCTCTTGGTGCGGTTGCCAGGGATTCGGGGCTGGCCCCACTTGGGCTATGATGGAATATGCTACAAATACAAGAGTTTATTTTCTACTTTTCGTGATTTCTAAACTTTCTCTAACCATCCAGGCCCAGAGAGTTGAGGCAGAACAAGGGAATGTTGCCTTTCCTCAGAAGAGTCTGGTTTCTTTATCTGGGGCAGTGTTTCCCCCAAAGCACAGGATTGTGCTAGAGGACTTACACTCAGGCTCTGGTTGTGCGATTTGGTTGATTGTCAGTTTTAGCAGTGAGACTCAAGCTTGAGCTTTCCCAGGCAACGCTTCCTAGCAGGTCTGAACGTTTTATTTTCATGGTATTTATTTTACAGTTGTATTCCTTTTTGGCAAGTGTTAACTAGTTTTCCATTTATATAAGTGGTCAAAAGTTTACTTTGAAATTGTTTATAAAAAGTGAGTTATTTAAAGAAAAATATTAAGTATATAACATGACATCATGAGTGTGGCAAAAATGAAGATGGCTTGAAGTTGGAATAGCGGTTTTGCTTTTTGCTCTTCTTGCAACTGGTTGAATGCAATTCATATTTTCCACCAATAGGTGGCATCCCAGGCTTTTTTTTTTTTTTTTTTTTTTTGCAGCCACAGCCTGGAGGCAGCAGGGGACAGATGGCAGTTGTGCCAGAAGTCTTATTTGCAGACAGTTGGTCCTGTTAACACATGAGAAGGGCTTAGCATTTTACAAAGTACTTCCACACACATGCTTCTCATGTGGCTCTCACAGCAACTCCTGGAGATTGAGACAAGACAGAATATTATGAAGGCTCATTTTACAGTGAGGCAACAGATGAGGAGTTTGAACTTTGGTCAGCCTGGCTGTCTCATTGTTCACTTTGCTGACTTCTTAATTGTGAATTCTTTTTTTTTTTAAAGATTTTATTTATTTATTTGACAGAGACAGCGAGAGCAGGAACACAAGCAGGGGGAGTGAGAGAGGGAGAAGCAGGCTTCCCGCTGAGCAGGGAGCCCGATGTGGGGCTCGATCCCAGGACCCTGGGATCATGACCTGAGCCGAAGGCAGCCGCCCAACGACCGAGCCACCCAAGCACCCCAGTTGTGAATTCTTGATGGTGAAAAGTCACAGCCCTTCTCCCACAGGATCTGTAGCCCATCAGGAGGAAGAATTTAAACACCTGTAGAATATTACTGAATCATAAATCAGGGGGACGCTAGGTCACTGGTGGTTTGGGCAATTGGAGAATTCAACTTAGGAAAATCTGTTCTGAGGTGTCATTGAGATGGGGGCGACTGAGCTTTGCTTCCCAACTTGGGGAGTCAGAGCAGAAGGAAGAAGAGTGAGGGGCGATGAGGAGGCTCTTCCAGCTGGGTAAGTATGAAAGCAGCCGACCTCCACTCCCACGCCTGGCCATATCGGGGATAATAACTAGGTGCTGCTTCCCCAGCTGCTTTCATCTGAGAAGTTGAAAGCACCACACCCCTGTTAACACCCTACAGTAGGTGGGGAGTATCAACAGAGCAAGCCAGGGAAACTGAGGCCAGGAGACACAGCCTGGGGACGGCTGAGTCAATGGTGGGGCCTGGAGCCCAAGAATCCTGACGCCCAGGTTGCTGGACAAATCCCTCATCAGGTAGGATGTGAGGGTGGATGCTGTTTTTGAACATAGTACCAATGGCTGTGGTCAGGGTTTCTGATGCTCACCCCATCACCCTGGCTCTCGCCAAAGCAAGTTGGCTGGAAGGGAGGTGTCATTTGAACTTTATGGCCTCGTATCCAAGCTCTCTCAGCATGCATTCTCTGCAGGCATGGAGTGGGGAGAGATGGAAGTCGTCCAATACTTAATTTTCAGGCCTTGGTGTGACAGCAAGGCTGTTTTCTCTTCCGGTAAATGGAGTTCTGTTCACCTTTGATGATGGCAAAATGATTCCGATCCCCTGCCATGGTGTGGGGACAGCACAATGCAGAAAAGAGACACCTGGGTCTGTCTGTTCAGCATGAAACATGTGGGGTATGAGAAAGACCATCCTCCGATTTGGCTGGCGTGGGGCAACCATTCTTGAGATTTTTTTTTCTTTCCTGATAGAAAAAAAACTTGGAAAATGAAAAGAAGTCACCCATAATCCCATAACATATGAATAATCAAAAATATTTGTAGGGGCGCCTGGGTGGCTCAGTCCAGTCCGTTAAGCATTTGTCTTCGGCTCAGGTCATGATCCCAGGGTCCTGGGATAGAGCCCCCGCATCGGGCTCCTTGCTCAGCGGGGAGCCTGCTTCTCCCTCCCCTGCCGCTCCCCCTGCTTGTGCTCACTCTCTCTCTGACAAATCTTTAAAAAATTTATTTCGGGGCACCTGGGTGGCTCAGTCGGTTAAGCGTTTGCCTTTGGCTCAGGTCATGATCCCAGAGTCCTGGAATCGAGCCCCACGTCAGGCTCCCTGCTCAGTGGGGCGTCTGCTTCTCCCCCTCCTTCCCCCTAGTGCTCTCTCTCACTATCTCTATCTCAAATATTTTTTTAAAAAAAGAAATATGAATATGCTATCTGGAAAGACTGACACATTTCATGAAAAAAATAAAATTTTATATTCAAATGTTTAATATATTTTGTGTTTTTCTTTCAGTCTTATTTTTCTGTACATGCAGAGGGATAGCTGCAGCATTTGTGTGAGAGTGGAATATGTACTACTTGCTTTGTAACCTGCATTTTTTAGTTAACCCTATTTCATGCAATTAAAAGCATAAAGACCCTATTAAGGTCTACATGATAATATTCCATGGTAAGGCTATGACATTGATCACCTGTCCAGACTCCCATGGTTGGCCTAAGTCATTACCAATTTTAGCTCTTGTTAATAGTGCTGTGATTACATCTTTGTACTCAAATCTTTGAGTCTCTGATTTTTAACTTACGATTAAGTCCTAGAAATGAAACAGCTGATGTTTCCCAGGTTCTGGATTCATATTGCCAAAATGCCTTCCAGAAAAGTAGCACTTTGCATCTCCCAGGGACTGAAAGCGCTCTTCTCACTTCCAGACCTCACTTGGCACTTATGACCAACTTCTGGAAGGAGGAAACCATCTGAGTGCCTTAGATGGGACCTTCTTGGTCACCTCTGCTAACCACTGATATTAGGATATGTGCATTTCCTGGCTCTGAAGTGGGGACCTCCCCCCAAATTGGAAGATACTGTTTGGAACTTAGCAGAGGCCACAGCTAATTGGACAGGCTTCCAGCCCAGACAAAGAGACTTAGGAGTGAGAGTGATGCCCTAAAACCCACAGAGCTGAAGCACAGCCAGTCTGCTCTCAGCTGTTTCTGAATTAGCAAAATGCTCACCCACCTCCAGAAAGGAAGCCTGATCCCATTAAGAGTCTGTGGGAAGGTCTATCTCCGAGATTCTCTCTCCTTTCCCAGGGCTCCTGAGAAGGGGAGGGGAGTGATGGCAGACCCATCCCAGCACTACTAAGATCCACCCTGTTTTTAAAATTTTTGAAAGCGGGCACCTGGGTGGCTCAGCTGGTTAAGCGACTGCCTTCGGCTCAGGTCATGAAGGTCAGTCCCGTGTTGGGCCCCCTGCTCAGCAGGGAGTCTGCTTCTCCCGCTTCCCCTGTGCTCTCTCTCTCAAATAAATAAAATCTTTAAAAATAAATAATTAAAAGTTTTGAAAGCAATAGGGAGGCCCAACTACCCCAGAATCCTGGAGGGAAATTCTCTAGCAAGCTGAGTAGCCCCTACTCCTTTCCCTTCACTTTTCTTCTCTCTCATCCCTGGCTGTTGAGCCCTCAGCCCTTAGAAGGAAGAGTCTGGATTAGCACATACTTCGATGGCATCAGGCCTGCTGAGGGTAAGGGAAAGCCATACGCCTCATTTCCAGCCCATTGTGTCCTTCATTTCCAGCTAAGGATCCAACTTCAGGCAGCCCCAGATGTCCAGGTGGCCTGAGACTGAGGCGCTATGAGGGGATGGGCTGGGGATTTGGAGCCCAAATGAGGTGAGAAAATATGAGTATTGGTAAAATCCTCTGGACCAGAATACATAGCGAAGTTTTGATTTTTTTTTCCCCATCCAAAACCTTGAAGCAGTTGAGGGAAATGAATAGCCCCTTTAAAGCCATCTTAAATAAATCTGCAGCTGTCTTGCTTCAAGAATCTGAAATCAGGTTTTCCCAAAAACGTACTGGACATTTGGATATTGGAAGGGTGTGTGTGTATTTGTATGTGTGGGGGGAATATCTGCTTGCTGTGCAAATACAGCATCAAGAAATGTTCCCTCGTGGGGCGCCTGGGTGGCTCAGTCGTTAAGCGTCTGCCTTCAGCTCAGGTCGTGATCCCAGGGTCCTGGAATCGAGCCCTGCGTCGGGCTCCCTGCTCAGCAGGAGGCCTGCTTCTCCCTCTCCCACTCCCCTGCTTGTGTTCCCTCTCTCACTGTGTCTCTCTCTGTCAAATAAATAAATCTTTAAAAAAAAAAAAAAAAGAAATGTTCCCTCGTGCTCCCCTTCACACTGGATTCCCACCTCTTCCTGTACGTTAATCCCGAAGCCTTCACAGTCCTTGTGGAATGATCAAAACAGTGGAGAAGGAATACTGGAACATGGGTAAGATTTCTCCCAACATTTTTATTTTCAAGATTTTATTTATTTACTTGAGGGGGAGAGGGAGAGGAAGAAGCAGACTCCCCGCTGAGCAGGGAGCCTGAGATCATGACCTGAGCCCAAGGCAGATGCTTAGCTTAGCCAACTGAGCCACTCAGGCGCCCCTCTCTCAACTCTTCAGTCATACCCGTGGTCACATAGCCTAATCTGAGCTAAACAGTTAGGATATTTCAGGTTAACTTTATTTGGGGGAAGAAGGTGAGGGTATTCTCTTATTTGGTGGGGGTATTCTCTTATTCTCTTTATTTGGGGGAAGAAGGTGGGAGTAAAAGAGTATTTCTTTTTTTTTTTTTTTTAATAGTTTGATGCAGAGTTGCATTTTTTTTTTTTTAAGATTTTATTTATTTATTTGAGAGAGAATGAGAGAGAGCACATGAGAGGGGGGAGGGTCAGAGGGAGAAGCAGACTCCCTGCCGAGCAGGGAGACCGATGCGGGACTCGATCCAGGGACTCCAGGATCATGACCTGAGCCGAAGGCAGTCGCTTAACCAACTGAGCCACCCAGGCGCCCTAAGAGTATTTCTCTTTTAACAAATACAGCTTGAATGCCATAATCTGATGTATTCAATATTATACCTAGCCACAGATTGGAGGCTCCATGCTTTTCAGAGTCTGGAATTTCCTCTTTTATCTCTAGACAGGTAATGAGTTAAATTTCCCAGAGAGCAGTAAGAAGATTGGGTGGAGATGAGAGATGAATCAGCCTCTGACACCCCCAGGGTGACATACCTGTCTGCTGCCCCCACAGACATTCCTGGCTCTTGACTCAGTGGGTAGGTGGGGCTAGGGGGCTTCTGAGAGGAGCAGCACCTACCCTCCAGAAACCTGCCTCCCTACCCCCACCTCCCCCACAGCAAGGATAGGGGGTGGGGGGAACGCCCTGTGAACAGGGTGAAGAAAAGGAACAAAGGATGTAACCAGGGTAA
The DNA here is from genome assembly GCF_054177405.1 of Leptonychotes weddellii. Lineage (NCBI taxonomy): Eukaryota > Metazoa > Chordata > Mammalia > Carnivora > Phocidae > Leptonychotes > Leptonychotes weddellii. The sequence goes on along the minus strand of NC_138372.1, from coordinate 18,716,085 downwards.
GGAAAGTTTAACTTGGTCAAAATGCCAGGAAATTGGCCCACTACATGGTCTTTTCTCATTGAAGACCATTCCTTTCTGCCGGGTCCTGGGGTGGCATTAGATGAAGTCTGTCTTGATTGTTAGAAAGTCCAAGATACAAGCAGGGCAGCATAACATCATGCGGTTCTTTTCAAACTTATTTTTAACTCATGAAACTCCAGTATACAAAACAGACATATGTGTGGCTATTTTAGCTGACGTGTGTGGGAACAGGGGAAACCCAGACTGCTGGGCTCCTGCCCTGTGGCAGTTTATGGGGAACCCTCTGAACACAATTTGGAAATAGCTGTTGTAGTTTAAAAATCATGGGCCTTGGAATTAGACCCATTCCACTCCCCAGACACATAAGTAATTGTATAACCTTGATTATTAGGTTATTTAGCTGCTCTGAGCCTCAGTCTCTTCATAGGCAAGACAAAGATGATATGGATTGCTGTGAGGACCAAGGTATGCAAGTGGCTGGCACATGGCATTCATGCCAACTGCTATTATTACTGTACTCTGTTCTCTAGGAAGAAAAAGTGGGGCACTGTTGGTCAGATGGGCAATCTTGGTGCAAGCATCCAAAAAGGCACTGGACATTTGGACACTGGACATGTGTGTGTAGGAGTACCTTGCCTTTCTGGAAGGAGCCACATTGGCCTGCCTGACCCCAGTGACTTGGTCTCCCTAGGGTGCCTGGTTAGTTCAAAGCCTTGCTCTTTATCTCCTACTCCTGCGGATCTACACAGCCAATTTGCATTTTGCTCTGTGAAGTAACTACATATGTGAGAAGAGTAGCTACCTTCTTGAGAAAATTTTAGGTTGTAGATTTTTCCCATACCCCTCAAATTCTTGGGAGAGGAAGATCTTTGCAAGCCCTTAGCCTCCATTTCCTGGGGTGGGGGGGTGTACTCTGACAGTACAGGAAGGATAGGGCTGGGGTTATTGAATCTTTGTGAGCCTGATCTCTGTCTAGACAGCCCTGCCTCATCCCAGAACCAGCTGTATTTCCATTTCTACAATAGGCCTGGCACCAACCTTGGTTTCCAGGCATTTGGGAGCATGGGTTTAAAACTAAGTTCTGAGGGGCGTCTGGCTGGCTCAGTCAGTAGAGCATGCGACTCTTGATTTCAAGGTTGTAAGTTCTACACACGTTGGGTGTAGAGATTACTTAAAAGACGACAACAACAACAAAATTTTTTTTTAAAGATTTTATTTCTTTATTTGACAGAGAGAGACACAGCGAGAGAGGGAACACAAGCAGGGGGAGTGGGAGAGGGAGAAGCAGGCTTCCCGATGAGCAGGGAGCCCGATGCGGGGCTCGATCCCAGGACCCTGAGATCGTGACCTGAGCCGAAGGCAGACGCTTAACAACTGAGCCACCCAGGTGCCCCCCCCAAAATTTTTTAATAAATAAATAAAACAGTTCTGAGCACTGTCCTGGACAAAAATCTTGCTGAAGTCACTGTAGGAAGAAAGGAAAAATAATGAGATAAAGTTACCATTTTTAGGAAGCTGTCTGAAGAGATAAGAAATAGACCCAGGACATAGGTGCAAACCCAGAGGTAGAGTCAAGTAGATTTTAAATCATAACTGAATAAATGTCCCTATATAAATGAAAGGAGTTGGTAGGATAGCATACCAAAGCTCTATACATGTTAAAGGGAGAGGGGAGGCAGGTAGTCATGTTCTGACCTGAAGATGGGCTTTTAAATTTGGAAAACTGGGGAGAAAACACTTAAACTGAGATAAAATGCACATGCCATAAAATTATCCTTCTCAAAAGACAAATACTATATGATTTCATTCATATGTAAAATTTAAGAAACAGATGAACATAGGGGAAGGGAAGAAAAAAATAATATAAAAACAGAGAGGGAAGCAAACCATAAAAGACTCTTAACTATAGGAAACCAACTGAGGGTTGCTGGAGGGGGGAGGTGGATGAGGGGATGGGGTAATTGGGCGATGAGCATGAAGGAGGGCACTTGATGTAATGAGCACTGAGTGTTATAAGCAACTGATGAATCACTAAATTCTACCCCTGAAACTAATAATACAGTATATGTTAACTAAATTGAATTAAAAAAAATTCATCCTCCTCAAGAGTAGTTTAGTGGTTTTTAGTATATTCACAAAGTTGTGCAAATATCAACACTTTGGGTTTTTTTTTAAGTTTTTATTTATTATTTATTTAAGTAATCTCTACACACCATGTGGGGCTCGAACTCACAACTCCGAGATCAAGAGTCGCATACTCTTCGGACTGAGCCAGCCAGTGCCCCAATATCAACACTATTTGGGTCTGGAACATTGCATCACCCCAAAAGAAATTCCGTACCCATTAACAGTAGGACTGAAAAATGTTAAATGTCAAATTTAGGTCAGGAAGAGATGGCAAGAGATGCTCATCGAGACTCCACCCTGGTAAGAAAGTTTTAGAGATTATGTCATAAACAAAAAGGTCTGGGACTTTCATGGTCAGAAGCTGGAGCCTAAGCCGGCTCACACCTAGCCATCTGATTCGGTGATATTCCAATCCACAGCATCTGCTTTTGAAATCTGTCAACGCCAACACATTACCTTAGGGTAGCTCATTTCTTTCCCCATATAGGGCAACCATGAGTGGTGTAGGGTAGACAAAAGTCAGAGACTGAGAGAAAAGAAAGAAGTTCCTTTCCCAGGACCTATCCCATTAAGAGAAAGTCACCAGACCTGTCTGGTAAGAGAAACTGGGTCACTTCCAGAGCTGAGGGAGAGTCACTTACCCTAGCCCAGAGTCTCTGCCTGCTTTAGAACCTTGAAAACCAACACCCTTCCAGGAAAGGAGAGGAGAAAACC
>NC_138372.1:18691405-18712723 GCF_054177405.1 Leptonychotes weddellii | reverse complement strand
ATTTATTTTCTCAAACTTCATAGCAACTCTTAAGGTATTTTTTACTGCCCACTTTACAAACGAAAAGCGAGGGCACAAACGAAAAGCAAAATTAAGAGCCTTGGCCACGGAGGGCTGGGGTTCAAACCCAGGCAGTTCTGACACCACGGTTTTTGTCAGATTTTCGTCCAAACCCTTTGATACTGAAGGGGAAACTGAGACCCAGGGAAGCATAATGGCTTTTCCAAGGTCTCACAGCCAGTCGGGGACACAATCCAAGCCCATCGGTTCAGGGCTGCCTGGATCCTGGAGGGCAGTGGGGACGCCTTGGTGGCCGGGCAGCGGACCCTGCCCGCCTGGCCGGGCCGGGCCACGCCAGCAGAGCAGATGACTCAAAGGGCGGGGACGCCTTTTGCCGCGCGGCCCCGCCCCGTCCCGCTGCTCCGAGGATGCGGAGCTCTCGGGCTGGGCGAGTGGCAACCCGCCTGAGTAAAACCGGGAAAGCGCTGCCCCTGGCGCTTGGCGGGCGGCGCGGGGGAAGCCCTCACTCGGGCTGCGCGTCGCGACGCCAGCGGGGCCGGGAGGGTGGAAGGAAGACGCCCCGCGCGCGTTCCGCCGCGCTCTCCCCTATTGGCCCGTCGGGCTCCGGGGGCGGTACCCTGAGCAGCTCTCTCCCGAGATTGGACGACATCGGCCTCGGGCCCGCCTCCAGCCGCGGGCTGTGAAGGCGGGAGCGAGCGAGGCGGCCGCAGGTCCCGGCGTGTCGGAGCCGGCGGCGGAGGCTGCGAGCTGGGCTGGCCTGGGCGTGTCTCCGCTCCCCGCGGCCCTTCCCACCCAGCTCGGGGCTTCTCCTCGCCTGCCCATTTCATTTCGTCCCCATGTCCGAACGCGGGGGGCGGGGGCGTTCCCCTCTCCTCAGCTGTGGGCTTTTAATGGCGGCGTCGTGCCCCTGTCAGATTGCGCTCGCCTCCTCTCAGATTTGAGCACTTGATGGGGCTCTTCCTCGCTTTCAGAACTGGCATGCTCCCTGCCGCTCGCTACAACCTGTCCTTGCAGCACGGACCTCGGACCTCACACCTGAGACTCCCTGCTTTCCTGTCCCCTCAGATCTGAGTTCTTCAGCCTCCCCCTCCCCCTTCAGAGCAGCCTCTGAGCCGCCTTTGCGCTCTCCTGACGCTCCCGGGCCCAGACGAGTTTGTTGGGGGCCACCCTGATGGAGAGCTGGACCCGCACCCCGCAGCCTCTCACCTGGAGTCACTGGCTCCAAAGTCTTGCCTGTGGGTCCCTGAGCCAGCCCCTTGAGAGGCCAGGGCCCTAAATCAGAAGCAGAAGTCAAGGTCTCCAAATCATAAGCCAATCCCTGTCCCATCCGTCCACCAATAACTGGAAGAGACAGGAGGAGTGTCACAGGGGAACTTTATTGAGAGGAAACAGGGTCACAGCCAGCAGACACGCATTCCCTGTCATCCTGGGTCCTCCGCGCTCGCTCTCACTCGCTCTCAGTCTCTCACACACTCATTTCCAGACTCTGCCACACAGTCCCGCTCTCAGCCGCAAGGGTGGGACACTCCTCAATTCCTAAGATTCAGGGGCACACGGGGGCGGGAGGGAGGCAAGAGGGGTTAGAGGTGGCCCGGATGGCAGTGGGGTTTGGAGGAGGGGTGCAGAGAGCAGGGGTGGGGGGCTGACCACCGGTGAGGAGCGCCGGCAGCTGCAGGAAGAGCCGGCCCCCCTGGCTCAGCTGGTCCCTCTCCTTGGAGCTTTTGTGAGCGGGGGGCAGAGCGTTGGGGGAGAAGGGTCGGGGCTCCCACCCCATACTAGTCCTCTCTGCCACGGGCGGGGTGCTGGAGAGGGCCTGGCGCGGCAGGGAGGGGGCGGCCGCGGCTCAGCTCTGGGGCTCCTCGGGAGCCTCGCCGGCCTCTTCCCCGGCGCTGTCGGCGGTCCACAGCGTCAGGTTGTCTCGCAGCAGCTGCATGATGAGGGTGCTGTCTTTGTAGGAGTCCTCGCTGAGGGTGTGCAGGTCCGCCATGGCCTCGTCGAAGGTGGTCTTGGCCAGTGAGATGGCCTCCTCGGGGCTGTTGGCGATCTCGTAGTGGAAGACAGAAAAGTTCAGGGCCAGGCCCAGGCGGATGGGGTTGGTGGGTGGCATCTCCTTCTTGCTGATGTCCATGGCCTCCTGGTAGGCCGACCTGGCTGAGTCAATGATGCGCTTCTTGTCGTCACCAGTGGCCACCTCAGCCAGGTAGCGGTAGTAGTCGCCCTTCATTTTCAGGTAGAAGACCTGACTTTCGGCATCACCGGCCCCCTTGATGAGGTGGGTGTCCAGCAGGCCCAGCACCGTGTCACACACGCCCCGGAGCTCGGTCTCCACCTTCTCCCGGTACTCTCGCACCTCGGGGCCCTTCTCTTCCGAGCTCTCTTCATTGCCCTTCTGCTCGATACTGGACAGGACCCTCCAGGCAGCCCTCTGGCCACCCACCACATTCTTGTAGGCCACTGAGAGCAAGTTCCGCTCTTCGCAGGACAGCTCCTCACCCTTTTCCACGGCGCTCTTCATGAAGGCTGCCATGTCCTCATAGCGTTCAGCCTGCTCTGCCAACTTGGCCTTCTGGATCAGACTGGCTCTCTCCATGGCTCTGGTGACAGACAGACAGGCGGCGGGCTAGCTGGCTGCCTTGAAACCAGTGCCGGATTCTGTGCCTCTCCGGCTCTCGGCCTGCCTTTTGGCTGGATGGCCTGGCCCCAGAGAAGGGTGGGGAGGGACAGAGGGCGGGGCTGGGGCCCAGGACCTGCCTCCCTCTCCTCTTCTCCCCACACCCTTTCCGGCCCTTCCTTAAAGGTAAAAGGCTGGGATATGGGGTGAGTCATCAGGGCAGTCAGCAGGAGAAATCCGGCTGGGTGTTGGCCCCACCTGCAGACACCTTTCCGGGCTCCAGGCTGCCCCCTCTTGTTCAGGGATTCGAATACGTGAATGCCCACATAGCTGCCCCAGTTTCTCAAATCACATCCTCCTTCCTGGTGTTCTTCCAGGGGCCAAGGATGGCTTCAACCAACTGGCTGCTTCAGCCTAGCTAGAGGCCCATGAAGACAGGTGCACCCAGGAGGATGGGGTTCTTAATCCTACCACATACATTTCCCACCTTGGTTCAGGTGAGATAATTATGTTTAGGTAGGGCTGTAGTTTCCCGAGCACCTTCACATCCATGATTGAATTTAATCCCTCCTATGTCTCTGTGAGATGGGCCAGACTGTGACTATTACTCCCACTTTAGAGATGGGAATGCCAAGGGATGAGATGTGCTCAGGGTCACACAGCTACTAAGTCCCCTGCATCCTACTTCCTCTGGCTCCTCTTGCCAAGGCCTCTGACTTGTGAGCTCCAGGCTGTATTTAGAAGTGAGATCCAGGCTTCTTCAGGAGTCTACCTGAAATGGTTCTATCCCCTGGTCATCACTCCCCCTCAGGGTTCCCTCTGAGTTCCCAGAATGCACAGGTGGCATTGCTCAGGGTGCCACTTAATGAGGTGTTTAACGAGCGGCCCCTGACGCTCCAGCCCAGCCTTTGTAATTAGTCACCCAGTAGGTTTGTTGGACACCTTCCCCATCACAGCACAATTTTCCCTTTCAAGTTGGTGGCCTGTTGCCACTTGTTTGAGGACCTGCCCTCTGGCTCTCCACGCCGGGTCATCTACCCACTCCGAGCCGCCTGCCATCATGTATCAGTGGGGCTCCCACAGGGTGGGGGCCCAGCTTTCCTGCCTGACTCAGCCTGCCGTCTGTCAAAGGCTGGGAAGCAGGCCACTTGGGTGCTCAGCCCAATTTGGTTCCCCAGGGGGGGGACGCTAGCACCTGGGGAAAGAGACAGGACCGAGATAAAGAAGAAGGTGGTGACACATACTATTTTGTTTTATGGGGTAGCAGTCCCAGGTGAGTGCTGCCTCCCCCAGCCTGCCTCTCAGAAATTTCTCTGTCCCTTCCCTTTGACTATGGCCCTCCCTCTGACCCCTGGCAGAGGCCTCAGAGATGGGAGACTTCTCTCTTGCCAGCCTTCTGTCCCTGTTTGCTGGGATGCTGTTCTCATTCAGCCAGGAGTTTCACCTGAAGGTGTTGGCACCATGCCCGTGAGGGTGGGTTCCTGCTTATCTGCCCCACCCCTAGTGAAAGCTCAGATGGGGCTCAGGGGTGGGGCTCCCCTCACTGGGATCCAGCCAGCTTAATCTTTGCGCCAGGGCCATCTCACAGGGCTGTCCCTCCCTGGTTCCTCTTGGTTGGTGCCTGAATACCCACCTTCCCCTCCTGGAGGGAGGCTTAGGCCAGAACTCTGAGGCCCAAAGATGAGATCTGCCTCTTTGAAGGAAATGTAGGAGCATGCCTGGGCAGATACTACAGGGTTTCCAAGGAAGCAGAAGGGATTTTAGGCTTGACATCTCTAAGGCTTTGCTCAGATGGGATCACCGACACAGAAAATGATGGAAAGGAAATACATTAAAATACTAATTTAATAGAGTGTATCTTTAGGTAGTGGGATTCCGAGTGATTTTTTTCCTTTTGATTTTCTTATTTTGTTCAATGGTAGATATGTATTATTTTTCTGTAAGAGATAGAATAGCCTAGAATCTTTGGAATCAGACTGCCTGGGTTTAATTTTTAGAAGCTGTACAGCCTTGGCCAAGTGACTTAACCTCTGTGAGCCTCTGTCTTCCTAAGTGTAAAATGGGACTTATTGTGAAGATTAAATGAGTTGATGGAAAAGCCCTTACTAGAGTGAATGGTGACTTTTATTATCACATGAAACAATCCAACCAATCTTATTATTATAATCACATACACTCAAAGCACTAACATGGAGCTGGGTTCTGTGAAATGACAAAGGGTCCCAAACCAAGCCTCAGCCGAGGACTGGACCCTGCCCTGTTGAGTGTCCCTAAGAGAGGGAAGACAGATGAATGGTCAGATGTGCTCACTCAGCACTGTCTCCTCCCTCTCCAGCTGACATTCCTCTGGCCTACGCAGGCCCGAGGCCCTCAGGGACCTTCCTTTATACTAGCCATCCAGCTCAGGCTTTCCCAAGTCCTGGGGGGAAGCTGGAGATCCCAGAGCACCAGAAACCTGGAAGGCAGGGCCTGGCAGGCCTAGGAATTTTGGAGGTGCTCTGTTTCTAGGAAGGCAGCATTCTCTTCCTATCACTTAAGCCAGGAGACCTGGTGGTGGAGACCACAAGCTCCATGCCCTCAGCACAGCCAGAAGAGAGAAGGGCGAAAGGAAGCCTCTTCACTCCTCCCCCTCCCCTGCTGAAGCTTAGGGGTGACTCTGGGAGCCAGGCTACCCTGCCTGCTCTAGCCTGTCGATCCTGACTCAGTTTCTGTCTCAGACACCTCCCTTTGCCTCCAGGCCTCCGTTTCCCAAGTCCAGGAGCCCAGGCAGGCAGGAGGCGGCAGGCCCTGGCAGGGCACGGAGTCCCACCGTCAGTCGCCTGAGTCAGCAGGACAGGAGCCGGGACTGCGGCCAAGGGGGCTTTCCTCCTCCTGCCTGCTGTCTTCCATATAGCATCCATCCCGCCAGCAGGTTCAAGAGGCAGCCAATCCTTAGCTGGTAATCACAGGCTTGTGACAGAGAAGGCAGCCACCAGTTGTTGCTATCTATCTGCACTGAGAACAGAAGACAGGACTCTGAATATAGCAGGAGGGAGTGATTAGAATCCAGGAAGAACTTCCTATGAAATTTTTTCCAGTCTTGGAATGATCAAATTAAACAGGTGACTGGAGGAAGGTATGACACCTCTCCCCCTGGTTAGTTGTAAACAAGAGTTCAGTTATCCAGCCAAGGGCTCACCCTACTAGTTGCCTTTGGGAGGGAATATTAGATTACTTTTAAGTGACTCAGCTATCCTGTCTTTTTCTCCTCAAGGCACTGTTGTTTAGAGTATCCCACATCTCCTAGACCAGTCCAGTCTAGGATACAGTGTGCAGTTAGTGGAAAGAGATTGGAATGTCAGCCTAGGGACTGCATCCCAAATCTGTTTTAAGGGCTTTCAGGGGAAAGGGAGGGTCCCTTCCTGCCTCTGAGCCTCAGTTTCCCCATCAGTACAAGGAGGCCAGCACAGATCACCTCTAAGCCCTCTGATGGCTGTGAATAACAGCCTCTAGCTGGGTTTTCCCTCTGAGGTCCCCTCCTCCTGAAGCAGCCCTATTCATTCCTTGGGTAGTGCAGAAGGGTCAGAGGTTATGGCAGAGATTGGGTTCGAATCCTAGATTTGCTGCTTTATCAGTTGGGAGACCCTGCGCAACTCCTGTGCCTTCCTTGCGCCTCAGTTCCCTCATCTGTAAAAAAGCTGACATCACCTTTCTCATAGGTTTAGGTGAGAAAATGGGCCTGGCCCTCGGCTAGCGCTTGCTAAAGGGCTGCCATAATTATTTGTGAGCTCTTAGCATACAGTGCGTGTATCTCGGTGTGGGGCAGCAGCTGGGGGGAGGGAAGGGTCCATGAGATTGTTAACCCGGACTGTGTTCAGTTCAAGGGGTGACAGTCCCATCTTGGTGGGACTTTCAGAGTTGAGGTCAGCTAAGGCTTGAAGGTCTCTAGCACTAAGACCAGTTCTAGAAGAGGACACTGGCTACACTTCCGGTGTCACTTCTGGCTTCACTGCGCCTCTTCTTTTAAATCTCCAGAACAGGGGCGCCTGGGTGGCTCAGTCGGTTAAGCGACAGACTCTTGGTTGCGGCTCAGGTCATGATCTCATGGATCAGAGCCCTGCATCGGGCTCTGCGCTCAGCAGGGAGTCTGCTTTAAGATCCTCTCCCTCCGCCTCCCCTGCCACCCCGCCACTCACTCAATAAATAAATCTTTAAATCTCCGGAACGGTGCTGACCAACTAGAACAAAGCTGGCGGTGAGGGTAAGCCGGATGTTCTGCCCACTCATCACAGGCCTCACCCCTGGACCCCAACTAAAGGTGGCACCAGACAGCCAAGGATATGGCAAGAAGAGGGAAATCTTTATTTCGGTTAAAAAAGGTACAGGACGGCAGACAAGCAGCCCCCGGCCGGCCGTGGACTCAGCCGATTTCCTAGGCCCAGCCCAGTTTCCTTTCGTCTGAAGGGCTGTCAGAGCTAGCTCAGTCCCTCAGTGCCTGGGGCAAAGGGCTCAAGCATCCTCCTTGCATCTTACCTACTTGGGGTAGTGGGGACCGAGGGGCCGAGGGGCCGTGGGAACAGTGTCAAACCGGTTGTGCTTAGAACAGTCACCAAACTTGTTCAGCAGCGTCATCAACCACCAACACCCCAGAGGCTCCTGAAGAAACCTGCTCGGCTCCACTAAGGCTATGCCTGATGCTGGGAGGGGGCAGGCTGTAAGGCCAGATTCCTGCAGAGTCTTGACACCTTACGGATCTGGGGAAGGGGACGGGAAGTGGAAAAGGGGGCAAGTTTCAGCATAGTATTATATCATTGTGCTGACAGCTGCGTTATGGCTTTCTACACTCTGGCTGGCATGGAGTGGGGATGGGGGCAAGAGGCCAGTCCCTGCCCCCTGTGGAGGGCTCTGGAGAGCACACGTGGGGGGCAGGCTTGGGGGCAGACCCTGTAGGCACAGACGGTGGCAGATGGGCCACAGGTTAGGCAGGTGGAGGTGCCGGGTGCCTGGCGCCCCTCAGGCCACTCCTGGAGAGGCAGAGAGCAGCGGTCCTCAGGAGGTCCTTAAGCCCCCGCACACACTGGAGATCCCAGCAGGATGGCAAAGAAGGAGAAGAGACAGGGTTAGCAGGATTGGGAGGAGACAGGAGGCCTGCAGGGGCGCTGGCGGGGACAGGGGCTACCCCAGCACCTGCCTCTTCCCCACAGAAGGGCCGAGGCTTGGGCGGCAGGCAACAAAGCAGGAGAGAAAACGGGCGGGTGAGAGCTCGGCAGGGACAGAAAGCCAGGACCCAAGTGTTGGTGACTGAGGGCTCCTGCACACCAGGCCACCAGCAGAACAGGCCCAAGCCGCTCAGAGCAGGTACGCCCCCCTCTCCCCAACCTCGCCCTTCACCTCCTGCTCCAGTGGGAGAGCTGCTCTGCGTGAAGCTACTTCCTCAGTCCAGAGCAGGGCTGGGCTCTTAGCCCTGCCCTCACGCCCCGATCCTTCTGTTTGGGGGGGGGAAGCCCTGGCGGCCCTACCACCGCGAGCACGCACACCACACCACACACCAGACAGATGAATGGGCTCCATGGGGTTGGCAAGGCATGCGATGAGGACGAGATGGTGTGTGAGGGGGGCGGGCAGTGCTGGCTGACAGGGGAGGTACGGTCTTACCAGCTAACCCTCTGCAAAGAGGCCTGTTAGCTCCCCTCAGGCTGTGCAGGAGATGGCAAAATCCTGACAGGTGTCCTCCTGGGGGAGATACCAGAGAGGCGGGCCAGTGTTATGAGTTGTCTGGCTGGGCCCTGCTGCCCAGGTGGGGCTGGGGGCCAGGGAGGCTCCGGCTCGCAAACTGGAATCTACTGTCTCAGAAACCTTTTCTTAGCTGGGCAGTCCCTGGGGCGTCAGAGTGGAAACACAGCAAGGAGAAAGAACCTGGGAGTCTCTAAGTCCCGGAGGCAGGGGAAAGTAGAGGGGACAAAGAGGGGACAGGATGGCCTCTTCTTACATGCTCATGGGGGCCTCGCCCCCTTGCTCGGCCTCCAGCAGACAGACTCAGCCAGGAGAGGAGAACGTTAACCATATCACTGGGCTTCCTGCCTTCTGCCTCCCCAGGAAAGACCAAGTTTGGCTGAAAGAACAGAGGGCTGCCAGTTGGAGCCTCAGCAAAGAAAGAGCAAACAAAAACCAAACCAAAGCAAATCAACTCTTAAAAACAAAAATTTTATTACAAGCAGGAACAAAGAATACTGGCTTAAATAAAAGGCAGGTGGGAGTCCCCTCCTCTAGCCAGCTCCCTCCCCACTTCCCAGCACCGCTGTAGCATGGCCCAGGGTCCTGACACTAGGGCAGAGCTGCTTCTCCCAGAGGGGACCCTCTGGGACTGCCATTTCTCAGCTGCCTCTGACCCACTAGCCTCTGCAGCAAGGAAGGGCAAGATGCGAGGACTTCCTCGTCACTTTCCCAGGGCTTCAGGCCACCTGAAGGGCCAAGGAGGGGGACAGAACAATTTCCTATTTTGACAAGAAGCTATAGTTTCCAGCAGAGAAGGGACATCCTTTGAGTTTCTGGCCCTTGCCTCTTGGACCACCCTGCTCTTTCCTCCCTTTTCTCTGGACGGAGTCTTCCAGTGGGCAGAGACTCCCCGTCCTCTAGCCACTGGCACTAGGTCGCATACTCAGAGCCCAGAGGAGGGAGTGTGGCTTGTAGAATGGCAGCCGCTCCCCCCAGCCATTACCCCATCAGCCCCGCCCAGCCTCAGCCTGTCTGGGCAGGTCCCAGGCTTCCTAATGTCCGAGGAGGAAGGAAAGGCAGGAGGAGGGGGGCTGAGCTGCAGCGACAACCCAAGGGTCTCTTGTGATCCACGCACAGGCTCCCTGTGGCCACAGCTCAGGCTGCTCCTGCTGCTGCTCGCTGACACCCGAGGGGGACGGCGGGGAGAGGGGCAGCCCAGGGGGTGTAGGGAAGTGGGAGCCAGCCTCATTCGCACAAGGGCCCATGCGAACACACACACACACACACACACACTCACACACACTCCCCAGCCAGAAGTTCTCTTAGAAATTTATTAAAACCAACTTGCCTTCTGATAATCCTTAACCTGGCACTACACAGAGAGCAATGTGGCTGACTTTTTTTTTTCTTCTTCCATTTAAAAAATGCTATGTAGAAAAGAGGTCTATAAAATTGTGCAAAATACCCAGCATTAATTAACCCGTTTCAAGTATTGCCAGCATGAGTGTAACCCGCCCAGCCCAAGAACGGACTTGGGAGAGAGGTGGGGCGCCAGACTGGGATCCCTCAGAGAACCCTCCATGGATAGCGAGGGGGCAAGGCCCCCACTTCCTAGTGTGCTGCCCAGGAGTCATGCAGGAGCTGAGGTCTTGGGTAGCTTCCTCTGACACAGGCTGTCCCCCACCCGCCCCCACCTCTGCCCTTTCTATCTGGAACCCCAGCTCTATCCCACTGGCCATCCCCATATAAAAAACAAGAACAAAAACGGAAGAACAATGATCATCACAAAGAGAATGAAGGAGCCCACAAACCAAAGCAGCCCACGGAGGAGGCATCCTCTCCTATAGCCTGCTGTCCAGAGCCGAATGCTCGTGGGTCCTGCTTCACCGCCAGGACCCGGGCTGCGCAGAGCCCAGCAGCTCCCCTACCTGGGAGGCATCGCACTCAGTCAGCACCCTCACTCACACAGGGCTTGCCCTGGCACAGGCAGAGACGTGGCATGGCCCCCTCGCGGCCTCGGGGGCCCTGGCCTCTCTCTCCTGTCACTCCTGCCACTGATCAGCTGGGGGGATGTAGGGCCCAAGGCTGTGGGAACTTGGGTTTGGGGAGCAGAGGGTACAGCCATGGAGGTGTGGGGAAAGCCACGCAGGGTGGGAAATAAATACGAAAGAGTCTTTGGCGGCTCTGCTTCCCGTGGGTGGAATGGGGAGGGTCCCAGCAGGTGTGGAGGGCGGCAGGTGAGTGCAGAGGGGTGGACAGGCCAGCAGGTAGCAAGTACTGAGCCCAGTTCAGGGGTGGCCTCCTACCATGCTGGCGTCGGGCTTGGCTCCGCAGGCTGGCTCATCGCTTCTGACGGGTGAGGGCAACACGGTGTCAGACTGCACAAATCCCCTTCGGTCAATCAGGCTTCCAAAACACAAGAGGGGACATGTGAGGGCCCCCGCCCGACACCAGTGATCCAGGCCAGGGGGCCGAATGGCACAGGCCATTTCCCAGGCAAGGAAAGACCTAGTCCTAGAAACCCTGAGAAAGGGGAGTTGATCTCCAGTTGGGGGCTCAAGACCCTTCCCTTCCAGAAGGGCCCACTCTGCACTCTGGACACCTGGTTTTGGCCACCGGATTTATTCCCTGTTAATTCAAAGCAGCCCATTTTGCTGTCTGGCTGCCACAGAGCCAGGCTGCGGGGAAGGGGAAGAGCAGGACGGAAGGGCATTTGGAACTAGTGCGATGCCCACTGTCACCCACCCCCACCCCCACGGCAAGCATGACGGGCATATCAGGCAGGAGAAGCTGGTGGGGTGGGGGTGGACAGTGTGCGAAGTCTTGTTCCCACAGCGTCCACTGCAATTTAACAGCTGTTCTGGCGCTCTGGCGCCCCCTGGTGTGCAGACAGAGGGGCACTTCCCAGCAGGTCTGAGCCACCAGGGCGCCCCCGCCAGGAGGGAGGATGGAGGCCCCCCACCCGACGAGGCCATCAGCACCAGAAGGGGAGAGTTGCTCAAGCGTGGCCAAAACATTAACTGTGGTGATCCCTGGCGAACAAGATTACAGGTGATATCTAATACTCTTCTTAATATTTTGTACTTAATTTTTTTCTACAATGAGCATATGTTATTAATTACACAGAATTCTTTTATGTGACAAATGCCTTGAGTACACTCTGCAGGGGATGGTGGGCAGAGGGTTTCCATGCTGTGAGGAGAGGTCTGCTGCTTCCAGAACCTCTTTGAGAGGTGTGGACTCACAGGGCTGCCCTGCACTGGCCAGGCCAGGCCCTGGGACCTCTCCCCGCTACCCCTGGCTCACCTGGGAGGTAGGGGGCCGCAGAGCACAGCACAGCAGTTGGTGATAACACTTCTATGGCTGTAGGGATTGATGGAGGCCTCACCGCCCCTCTTGCTGGACCACGAGCCTTTGATCTGCCAGCAGGAAGGAGGTCTGAGTCAGGTACCTCCCTTGCTTCCATTTTTTAGGAGGGAGGTCTAGAGGCTGGGAAAAACTGGTGAATTCTGAAACCAATTCTGGATAGACTATTGGAGGGGATGTGTCTTTAACCCGGGCTATTCAGTGAGTGTGGGGGACTGCTGGATCTGGGGGGACCTGGCAGAGAGGAAGAAGCCCTCATCAGGACAGAGAACAGAGCCCAGCCAGAGAAGCCTCCAAAGGCAACCTTTTGGGTGCATCCTCTCTTCCCTGGCCAGCCACCTACGAGTGAAGGTCGTGCAAGGGGACGGGGCTCAGGCTGACCTGGCTGTGAACCCTGGCCCTGCCACCGACACACTGATGACCCTGGAGAGGCCACTTCTCTGAATCTCAATCCTCATTTGAAAAACAGGGAACTCTGACACCGTCAGTGGGGCATTCGATGAGATCCTGCCCGTCTCTAGATCCGCGAAGCCAGATCAAAGGCACCGGGGAGTCTAGCAAGGAAGGACACCTGCCTGACTCTAGC
This sequence comes from Leptonychotes weddellii, assembly GCF_054177405.1. Lineage (NCBI taxonomy): Eukaryota > Metazoa > Chordata > Mammalia > Carnivora > Phocidae > Leptonychotes > Leptonychotes weddellii. Next base: position 18,700,445 of record NC_138372.1, on the reverse strand, counting down.
CCAGAGTTTTCCAAACTTACTTGGCCACCACACATCTTTTTACCTAACCCCCAGTAACATGCTGAAGAACTAGCACCCACGAAACCGCCTTGGGAGATGCTGGCTGATGTCATTTCTGCTCTGTACCAATCATCCGGCACATGATACCCCAACATGAGTGCTAAGTTTTGTTTCCCGGAATGAGAGGCTGAGGTCAAAAAATGTGTTTTCTGTTGGTCATGGGCCTCTGAGCATACGTGATGGCAGCCGAGGCGCAGGTGCTCTCATGTGCTTCCTTACTGTTTGCGAGAACAGGAAGGGGACGTCAGGTCTGGCCCACGGGCTTGGGCACACAGGGGTGCTCAAACAATGCTTGCTGGTGGAGGGCCACAAGACGGCCTCCCGGTCCTGTCCTCGCTGTCCCCCTCGGTAAGGGAGCCCAGGGACACCCTGACAGTCTCCGAGTGCGGTGTGGTGGGGGGCACAGGAAGCTGAGCCGTGGCTTCCGGCCCCAGCCCTGGCTCTGTCCCTTTCCAGCTGTGTGACCTTGGGGCTCACTCAGCCACCAAACGGGAGAAAAGCATCCCTTTTCCTTCTGCTTCAGAGTTGGCAAAAGGACCCCAAAAGAACTCTGGAAACAGGCACACGCGGGCTAACGTAATGGCTTACGGTGCAGCGCTGCCTCTCGGTTAGCGGGAAAGCCGCGCCGGGCGGCCCAGGCACACGGGGTCTTCGAAGCCTGCACTAGGGTCTCCCGGGGCCAAGCCGTGAGAGCTGGAAGGCAGTGTCTCCACCCATGTCACCCCAGCAGCCGAGAGTCAGGCTGCACGGTGGCCGCTCCAGGCTCCCTCAGCCCTGCCTCCTTCCCAGGACCCCGCCCAGGATCCAGCCTTACTCACGTCTTCGTTAGTTGTCAGGTTGGAGGCGACGAGGTAAGTATGAAACCCTGAGAGGCCCAGGATGGACCAGATGGAGAAGAAGCAGATCACCAACTCCAGCACAGTGAGCACGGTGGTCAAGGATGCACACGGGGACAGGGCCGGGAGCCTCCCTTGAGCCTGGGAGCTTGCCACGCTCTGCCTTTCTCACCTATCCTTCCATGAGCTACTTCCTCAGAAAGGAAGGGAGTTTGTAACCTTCCTGTGGCCCACTCACCACTTCTCAGCAGGATCACCTCCTGGGCCCTAAGGAGGGCTTGGGAGCCCCTTCAAGAGCAGGATGGGTAATGGACAGTAGAGGGAAATGAGGATTCCAGGCACCCAGAACCCCATATAGGACATGGTCCAGGAAGCTTGGTGTCTTAAGGGAAGACAGGGACTGTGGGACTCCTGAGAGTTCTTGGACACCCCAGCCCCCTGCTCAGGCCACTTAGGATCAGTTCTAGCCCGGGCAGGAACAGAAGCAGCTGGTACAGCGGATTATTCTTGAGGACAAACACTGGCTCTACACCATTCCCCTCTGTTTATAGGAGGCGTGGGAACCCACCCCAGTGAAGGGGCCTTGCTCCCACCAGGGCATCCACCAGATCACAAAGGATATCTTGCTGGTGTCTCCTTCAGAGTGGAGAGGAAGTTGCTTCCCTGAGAGCCTGGGCAAGAAAAAACAGGACCGGGCACAGCTCGGAGAGTGACCACAGCCCCCTGACTTGAGCTTGCTGGCCCCCCAATCCCGCTTGCCCCTGCCCCCTACCCCAACTCACGCAGCGTCAGGTGGGTGACCACACAGGCGAAGATGAAGGCCGTCAGGAACGAGAGGGAGAGAATAAATGCGTAGAAGAAGCGGTAGTTCCGTCTCCCCACACAGTTGCCCACCCAAGGACAGTGATGGTCAAACCGTTCTGGAAAAGGGCCAGGGGAGACGGGTTAGTGTCCCTGGCCTGCGACCACCACAGGTGTTCAGAGGCCTCACGCCACGGCTGGGGCTTTCCTCCCCGCCAGGCTCTCTGCACGCACCCACCCACCGTTCCTCGGACGCTCCCTGCTTCTGGACCTTTGTGCACAGGTTCCTACTGCCCCACATTCGCTGTCTCTTCACCTGGTTAAGGGTAATTCCCCCTTCATGACTCAGCTGCAAAGCCACTTCCTTAAGAACGCCTCTGATCCCAGACAAGGTGAGGGCCCTCTGTTATCCGCCCCGTTCCTTATCTGTAGCGCTTGGCCCATGTGTTTACATACTTATTTGTAACTAGTGGCCTGGCCAAGGACCCCTGCTCAGTTGTAAACTCCATGAGGGGGTCTGTTTTGGCCTCACACTGAGCTGAACCCTAGGGTCCAGCAGTGCCTGGTACAAAGATCCACAAAAAAGTACTTGTTGCCTGGCCTATGACCCTGGCCACATGCCAACCACCAAGGATCCCCATTCCTTGCTCTAGAACTAGAGGCCCAGGGAGGGGCTGGGCTGCTCTGTCACTTGCGGAGAGCTGGCATGAAAGGCCTGGATCACACCCAGACTGGTAAGAAAAGTCCCCTGTGAGAATATGGATCACAAGCCCATTGCAGGCCTCACACCATGGCCAGCACTCTTCATGGGGGAGGTGGGGGGGGTGGGTCCTCAGGGATGAATAACACTCACTGAGTCACCCACTTCCCTGCCTACTGTCATGGGTGTTCTCTGCTGTTCTCTCACTCAGGGAGCGCTGAGCTAGTGTGATGAGCTCACTGCCTGGGAACCATACAGTCACCACGGCTCAGCTTGCCTGGGTCCTCTTACATAGCATTTCCCTTATGACACCCTCCCAGGGGCACACCCCCAGTCCCCATCAGGGCTGTCTGGCCTCTGGTGAGCAAGAAGAGGAGACAAAACAGTCTCTGGTTCCCCGGCAACCACTGCAATTGTGGGTCAGGAGCTTAGCTTCCAATCTTGGCTACATCCTCTCCACCTTACCAGCTTGAACTCCTCTGTTCCCAGATTCTGTCCCTCCCAAACCCTGGGAATCAGATCCAAAGTCATTCAGTATCGCTGGCCCTGGGCCACTGGATGATTAATCATTCTCTTTCTGGCCCAAAAGTATCTAGAGTGTTATTGCTCCAGTCTCTGGTTCCTGGAAGCTTGGACCTACTGAGAACCAGGCTGAGGCCTGGAAGAAGGGTCCAGGGCCTCTCTGTGTCTGCCCCATACTTCAGAGCTGGGGGAAAAGAATCTACCAATCCTGGGCTGAAGCCAAGATACCACTGGTCACACTCTACGCCTCTCCCTATAGCCCCTCCTCGGTCTGAGCAAATGTGGGTGAAGCAGACTTCCTGCCCAGCTCTGGCTGATTCAGACACAGCCTCACCCCCATGAGTGACTCCCCTGTCTCCAGGGCTCCTTGCATCACTCCCTGCTGCCTCCCACTTACCCACACAGTTGTCACAGACACTGCAGTGTGACGTCCGTGGTGGCCGAAACATCTTACAGGTGAAGCAGTACTTCAACTTGACCATCTGCCCGTTGATCATCACCTCCCGGGTCCGAGGGGGTGGCCGGTATGTGGAACTGCCTGTGTTATCTGAGGGCGGGAGGAGAGGGAGATGGGGGATCTTCGAGCCCGGAGCCAAGAGCCCCGGCTGGGGAGAAGCCACTGCTCCCTAGTAGGGACAAGAGAAGCCTTCAGGAAACCGCTTCCTGGGAACAAGCCACTGGGATAAAATGCAGGCCCAAGGCGGGGACAACTATGAAGATCTGCTACAGCCTACCGAAACTTGCTGTATGCCAAGCCCTGTGCTAAAGCTTTACACACCGGCTCACGCACCGCTGGCTGTATACAACTTTGAGAAGGAGACCCTGGGAAGACTTAGGGAGGTTTATCTGAATCTAGTCAAGCCCGAACTAAGTTCCAGTTTCCAGGAGGTTCAGGAGATGGAAGGACAAAGTAAACAACACTATGAGAAAGCAATCAGATCCAGAATGTGGGACGCCTACAAGACCACTGGCCTGATCTCTAACAAAATCAATGTCACTTACAAAGAGAAGGAGATGGCTCTAAATTAAGAGACACGAACAAATGCAATGCATGATCTTAGATTGGATCCCGTCTTGAAAAGCAAAACAAAACACAGCAACAAGAAAGACATTTGGCGGGGAACTGGGGAAAAAGGAATATAGGTTAGAAATTTGGGAGCTATTAATTTTCCTAGCTGTAATAATGGAATTGTGGTCATGCAGGAGGCTGTCTTTAGATTTTGGAGACACATGTTGAAGTATTTATGGATAAAGTGTCTATAATGTCTATAATTTACGATGAAATGGTTTACAAATTATAAGCATAGGGGTGTCTGGCTGGCTCAGTCAGAAGGGCATGTGACTCTTGATCTTGGGATTGTGAGTTCTAGCCCCATGTTGGGTGTAGAGATTCCTTAAAAATAAAATCTTTTAAAAAAATTAAAGAAAAAAGAAAGAAGTCATAAGTATATAAGATATAAATAAGAGACACTAATTACAACTATTTACTGACATGTAGAAATTCATTGTATTTTCCCACTTTTCTGTATATTTGAAATTTTTCATAATAGAAATTTTAAGTGGAAAAGAAATGCAGAAATATATTGTACTCATGGATTAAAAGACTCAGCATTAGGGGCGCCTGGGTGGCTCAGTTGGTTAAGCAACTGCCTTCAGCTCAGGTCATGATCCTGGAGTCCAGGGATCGAGTCCCACGTCAGGCTCCCTGCTCGGCAGGGGGTCTGCTTCTCCCTCTGATCCTCTTCCCTCTCGTGCTCTCTGTCTCTCATTCTCTCTCTCTCTCAAATAAATAAATAAAATCTTTAAAAAAAAGACTCAGCATTAGAATTAGATTTATTCTCCCTAAATCAATCTGCACATCAACATAATTCAAGTCAAAAATCCCAGTATGGGCTGCCTGGGTGGCTCAGTCGTTAAGCCTCTGCCTTCAGCTCAGGTCATGATCCCAGGGTCCTGGGATCGAGCCCCGCATTGGGCTCCCTGCTCCGCGGGAAGCCTGCTTCTCCCTCTCCCTCTGCCCTGGCTTGTGTTCCCTCTCTCGCTGTGTCTCTCTGTGTCAAATAAATAAATAAAATCTTAAAAAAAAAAAAAATCCCAGTATGTTTTTTGGGGGAGATGAAATTGACAAATTCAATCTAAAATTTATACAGAAATGCAAAGAGCCATGAATAGCCAAGGCATTCTTGAAGGAAAAAAGCTAAAGGCCTTATATGACTAGATCTCAAGACTAATGATAAAGCTCTAGTACTTAAGAAGGCCTGGTTTGGGTGCAAGGGTAGAAATGCTGATCAATGGAACAGAAAAGAGAATCCAGAAACAGACCTGACATGTACAAGGGTGGGGGGGAGGGTCCTGTGACACTGCTCATATAGTGTTTCTTGATCTGGGTGCTGATTATATGTGTGTGTTCGGTTTGTGAACACTCAACAAACAGAACACTTATGATTTGTACACATCTTGTAAGCCCATTATTCTTCAGTGAAAACTTAACAAAAAGAGGTTTAAGTAACTTGTCCGAGGTCATGAAGCTCAGATGCAGGTGAACAGGAATCCGAACCCAGGTCTGCCACATGCAAAAGCCCACAATTCTACCCACTGAGTCTCTTGGTCCCCCAGGCCTCAAAGGACCAAAGTCCCCAAAGCAGTGGCTCCTTCCTGACAGAATTCTGACAGTCCCATGAAGCTGCTTGTGATCCCCAGCCCTTAGCAATGTTCCCAGCTGTTGCTTCTACTGAATGCACTCCCCAGACAGCATCTCCAGTTTGGCCACGTGCCTTGAAAATAACTTACGGACTGCCTACCAGGGGCCAGGCACTATTCTAGGCGCCTGGCATGCATCAATGAAGCAAACGGACTTGGGTCTCACATTCCAGTTACCAAACAGACTCTTGCTAGGCTGTTCACCATCACCCCAACCACCATGTGTTTAAAATGGAGCTCAGCACCCGAACGTTTCTTCTTTAAAACCGGCAGCAGGGTAAAGGGCAGGGGGTGTGAGGTCAGTGGACACACTCTGAAACCTGGTTTTGCCAGACTTGCTGAAGTCAAGTGAACTTCTCTGAGCCTCGGTTTTCTCACCTGTAAGATGGAAGGAACGGGTAGAACGGAGCATGAATCCTGGCTCCACCTCTTACTAGCTGGTTTTCTCCTAACGACAGCGTATGCTAGATGTCCGACCGGGCAAGTCATTTAATCTCTCTGTGCCTCTGTTCCCTTGATCACTGAAATGTGGATAATAACAGTATCTTGATCACTGAAATGTGGATAGTAACAGATAATCTCTCTGTGCCTCTGTTTCCTTGATCACTGAAATGTGGATAATAACAATAACATCATAGGGTTGTTGTGAGGGTTAAATGAGTTAATATACGTTAAGTGGCACAAAGTAAATGCTGAAGAAGCACACAGAATTATAAAGAGAAAGAAAGGAAGAGGCAAGGAAGAGGAAACACTGAGCACCTACTATATGCTGAGCACGTTGCATATATTATCTTCTTGAACCCTGAGAACATCCCAGGAGGTAAGGTTATCATTACCACCTCTAGGTCACAGTTAAGGAGACTTTTCAGTGAGGTGAAGTGACGTGCTCGAGGCCACTCCCAGCTAGGAAGTGGCAGAACCCAGATGTGAACCCAAGTTTCCAAAAACTTGGGTTTGAGGTCTTTTTTAAATTTTAAAGTGTCACAATGAGTGTTATTTAACCCTGCCTGGTTCCTTATTTCTGCCAGTGGCACAGTCCAAGAGCTGGAAAGAACCTCAAAGAACATATAACACAGCCCCTAGCACAGAGTGAACACTTGAAAATTGTCCCTTCACTGCCTGCTTCTCTTCTAACCCCTTCAGTTTACAAATGAGAAAACAGGCCCAGAGAGGTTAGGGAAGTTACCCAAAGTCACAGAGCCAGCGAGTTGCAGAGGCAGGGAAACTCCGTTTGGAGACCCTTTGCAGACCCTTCCTTCTCCCTTACCCCTTCACGGCCAGTCGCTAGGCCTCGTCAGGATCTTCCTTCATAATCTTTCACTCTCCTCCCAATGCCCTAACCCAGGCCAGCCCCTATCACCAAACAGCTTCCCCAGAAGGCTCCCTGCTCCCAGCCCCTCTGCCTTCCAACCCCCCTTGCACACACCACCACATTTCTCTAAATAACCCCTTTTGAGTTACAACCCTTCACTGGCCTCCCCTAAAAACCAGATAAAGGACAACTTCCTGTCCTGATACTAGGACCCTCCACAACTGGGCCCGACCTCTGCTCCTGGCTTTTCTCCCACCACTCTTCCCCGAGTCCCTGCAGCTTCAGCTTCCTGCCCCTGTTCCGACCAAGCCCTGGCCCCTGCCTTCTCCTTGCTCACCAGGACTCTCCTGCTCCCTGTCCAGTCTTCCAGAAGCTTCTCTGAGCACTGCTGCCATGGGGGCTCTTGTGCCTCACACCTAGCGCCTGCTCCCTGCTGGGCTGTGATGGGGCTGCTGTGTACGGGACGCTGTCTCTCCCCCTAGACCGCATGCCCGCTGAGGACAGGGCTGGTGGGAGAAACAGGCAGTCCCCGGCCCATGAGCCATCGGGGAGCAGGCAAAGAGGAGAGAATACATGCTGTGGACTCAGGCAGGCCTAGAGTTCAAATCCTGACCCTCCCATTCACGAGCTAGTGCCGTCAGGGAGGGGACTGAACCTCTGTGAGCCTGTGGTTGCATGTGAAAAAGCAGACAAATAACAACAGGCTGGAAGGCTTATAGAAGGATCAGAAATAGTACCTGGAAAGGAACTGGCGCTTGGTGAGTACTTACTAACAGCTGTGTTGGCATGGCCTCTGGAGTCTGCAACACTAGGTTTGAAACATGATTTTGCTACCCACTCGCTACCGAAGGAAGTCCCTTCACCTCCTGGAGCCTCGGCTTCCTCATCCGTCCAATGGAGAGAAGACAGTCTCAGACTCACAGGATTGTGGCGGGTGCTCAGTGCGATGCTGCAGGACAGCCCTGAGCACGGGGCTAGATTCACAGGAGCCTCAGTCCTGACACACAGTTCACGTTGGGACACTCCAGCTTGCACAATCCTCCACCTCTTTCCAAAACTCTTGATGCTACTCCAAACCCAACCTGTAACCCTACCCCATGGGCCAGGTCCAGCTCTCATCCCTGCCCACTGCGGCTTCCAGGCTTGGACACAAGCTTTGAAGCCAGACAGATATGTATGTGGCCCAACCACAACTAGTTATGTGATATGGGTCAAGTGGCTTAACTTCTCTGTGCCCTCATCTGCTAAAAAAGAAAATAGGACATAATCAAACTTGCCTCCTAGTGTTGTAAAGGAAGATGAAGCAAGAACTCAGCAAGTGGGCTTATTAGCAAAACATCTAGCACTGGGTCAGAGCTGAATAAACACTAGCCATTATTATTATTGTTCTTCCCATGAAAAACTATATTCCAAACAACTTATTTACCAAACTTCAGAACCCAACTCATCCGTGAGTGAAGGGCAGCCACAGACCCACTTGAGGAAAGAGGAGGAGAAAATTCCTGGAATCCTCACTTGGGTTCCCACAGGCCCCCAGGCAGGCAGGGGACTCCTACCAGTATGTTGTGGCCTCCGGGGACCAGGCTTCCTCCTCTCGAGAACGCAGAGAAAGAGGAAGTAAAGCTCTGCACACCCAACTTCCTTGGGTTGCCAAGAGCTAGGGGCGGGGGAGAAAGTGTCCCCCTGGAGCAAGGGAGCCCCCTGGATGCACCGGGGCCCTCACCAAGTTGGGTCAAAGGAGGCCTTGCAGGGATGCCCCTCTGAATGTGCAGGGATGCCCCTCAGCCTGTCCCACTGTTTATTCATGCGGACCAACCCCGGCCCTGAACTCCTCCTCCACGTATTCCTGCCAACAGCTTATTAGTGCCAGACAAGTCCCTCTGCCATTCCTGACCACAACGCTCCACCTCTTAAGTTTCAATAGAGACAATTTTTTTTTTTTAATAACCAATTGTAGGAAATAAGCATTCTTTTTTTTTTTTTTTTAAGATTTTATTTATTTATTTGAGAGAGAGAGACTGAGAGAGAGAGAGCATGAGAGGGGGGAGGGTCGGGAGGGTCAGAGGGAGAAGCAGACTCCCTGCCGAGCAGGGAGCCCGATGCGGGACT
>NC_138372.1:18622446-18691305 GCF_054177405.1 Leptonychotes weddellii | reverse complement strand
AAAAAAATAAGGGGCGCCTGGGCGGCTCAGTCGTTAAGCGTCTGCCTTCGGCTCGGGTCATGATCCCAGAGTCCTGGGATCGAGCCCCGCATCAGGCTCCCTGCTCAGCGGGAGGCCTGCTTCTCCCTCTCCCACTCCCCCTGCTTGTGTTCCCTCTCTCGCTGTCTCTCTATCAAATAAATAAATAAAATCTTTTTAAAAAAATTTAATTAATTAATTAATTAATTAATTAATTAAAGACTCCTGGCTGGCTCAGTCGGTACAACATGTGACTCTTGATCTTAGGGTTATAAGTTTGAGCCCCACACTAGGTATAGAGATTACTTAATAAAATAAAAAATAAAATAAAATAAAATAATAAAATAAAATAAAATCTTGGGGCATCTGGGTAGCTCAGTCAGTTCAGCATCTGACTCTTGATTTCAGCTCAGGTCTTGATCTCAAGGTTGTGAGTTCAAGCCCTGCTTTGGGCTCCATGGTGTGGAGCCTACTAAAAACAAAACAAAACAAAAAACAACAACAAAAACCTTAAAAATAAATACATAAAAAAATAAAATTTAAACGAAAGTTAAAAATAAAAATTAGGAAAAAACGGGGGGAGGGGGCGTGCCTGGCTGGCTCAGTCAGTAGAGTGTCCGACTCTTGATCCCGGGGTTATGAGTTCAAGCCCCACGTTGGGCCTAGCGCGTCCTTTAAACAAGACAAAAACCCACATTTGCTTTGTTCACCTAGTCTAGGTAATATTTGTTGAAAAAAGAAGGAAGAGGGGCACCTGGGTGGCTCAGCTGGTTGAGCGTCTGCCTTCGGCTCAGGTCATGATCCCAGAGTCCTGGGATCGAGTCCCACGTCGGGGAGCCTGCTTCTCCCTCTCCGTCTACTGCTCTGCCTACTTGTGCTATCTCTCTCTCTCTCTGTCAAATAAATAAATAAAATCTTTAAAAAAAAAAAGAAAAGAAGAAAGAGCGGTAAGAGATGCTATTTCTGCCCTAAGGGAATCTAAGATCTACTCCAAGGCTTTCTGCTTTGGGTTTTCCCCCAAGAAGTAAAAAGGCCTTTCCTGCTAGCAAGGCCTTCCTGCTGCCCCCAGGCACGTAGCCGGGGCTCTAAAGCCCCTGGGGATGTGGTAATGAGGGGCAAGGCTCGTCCCCCTGAACACCTGTGAGAAGCAAATGAATCTCCCCACACTTCCTCCCTCACCAAGGGCCATGCTATGGGTCTCTCCACAGCAACCAAAGCCCAGGGAGGGGAGCAGGCCGGCATTCTGCAGTCAGAGCCAGATGGCTGGGTCTGTGACTGAAGCCCCGTGGCCGGCGGGGAAGGCCCCGGGGGCCGGCTTGAGCTACCGAGCAGGCTTTCGTGAGGGAAGGCCGGCATCGCCACCCGCCTTGCTGGGTCCTGACTGTTGGCCTTCCGTTGCCCCCACCTGTGGAGGAAACGGCGGCAGGGTGGGGTCTCCCCAGCTTCTAGGTCAGTGCAAGGTCAGCCACAGTGCCCAGGCCGTGGGTCACCGTAATCCCCACGTGACCATTTCTGTTCATGCCAGAGGCTTATGGAGCGCCCACCACCTACCAGCTGAGGGGCAGGCCGGAGGACACAGGAAGAGCTTGGCCTGAGGGCAGAGGGAGCAGGTGAAGTGGATAATCACCGAGTCCGTGTAAGAGGCACTGTGAGTCAAGTCTGGTGACTCTGGGGCCAGCCTGATCTCATTTTGAAACCTGGCCTGGTCACTTGTTGGCTTGTTTCTTTGAGGAAGCTGCCTAACCTCTCGGAGCCTCAGTTCCTCACTCAGTAATAATCGTATCAGACTTGTCAGATAGTGATGGGAATGAGAGATAGAAAGGCCGAACCCACAGCTCGAGGATTAATGGTATGACTGACGTCTATACTCGATCCCAGGGGGAACGTGTGGGGTGGGGGCTGGAGGCGGCATTCAAGGAAGCAACAAAAGGTGAAGCATAATTAAGCTGGATCAGGAGGAATGAGCCGTCTGGCTCACCAGGGAAAGAGGGACAGCGGTAGAGGGGGCTGTGTGAACAAAGCAAAGGCACAGAGGCCTGAACGCGCACAGCGTGGCGGGGCGGGGGGGGGGCTGGGGGGGCGGGGGCAGGTAGGCTAGGCTTGGCCTTGAGACTGCAAGTGAGCGCACCTCTGCGGGCAAGTTTTCAGGAACAGGGAAGATGATCCGTTTCCTGGCCACAACACTAAGTAACATTGATTCATGGGATCAGAAAGTTAGCCCCTTTTCAATTTTCTTTCAAGCCTTTGACTCCATCAAGAGGAAAACGCTTGACTTCTAATACCTAAGAGCTGTGATCAGGCCTTAAAGTGACTATTTCTGCAGGCAAGCGTAACCACCAAGAATCTGTAACATTGTTATGTTTTGTTTTGAAGATTATCTTCTATTAGGAGTAAGAGGCTTTCCGCTTACAAGGGTGATAGAAACTTTCTTTGTAAGATACATTTAAAAATGAAATGCTTAAAGGAAAATACTAAGGAAATGAAGGTACAAGGTGAGATGCAGAAAGCGTAAACATCATAAAGGCTGGACCCAAATGACCGAACTTCAGGAAGTGCTGCTGAGGCCACCAGGGAATCACCCAAATCCTAAGCCAGGGAGGGCTGGGGCCACATCTGGGTCTTGGAGAAACAACTGTGATTGCAGGGAGAAGCCAGGTGCTGGGGCCTGGTCAGCAGAGCCAATCCAGGTAGCAAATGGGGCAGGTCTGCCCTAGGGCAGTGGGCTTCAGAAGGACCTGGGGGGAGACACTCTGGGCACAGACAGGCTGCAGTCCGTGACCTGCTGGGTGGTGGCGGAGGGAGAGGCGGCCTTATGTCTGTTCTGTGAGCTGTAAACGTGTCTAGGTCAGGGTCTGTCGCTCTGATCTGGATGTTTCTATTGTCTCCCATCAGACTGGGAGCCTCTTGGGGGCAGTGTTGGCACCCCTTACCCCTTTTCCAACTTCCCAGAGTGTCTGGACTCTGTATGGCCCTGTAGGGAGACCCAGCTGCATGGGTCACCAGCTGACAAGTCAAGATCTCAGACCAGGGTGACCAACCGCCTTGGTTTGCCTATGACTGAGGGGTTTCCCAGGACACGAGACTGGAAGGAGCTGGTCAGCCCACCTCAGACGGTCCTTGTAGGGCGGCAGCCTTGGGCTAGAGCCTGTTGGGCTGGAGTTGCTGGCCTATGGGGCCGAAGTGAGAAGCCCACAGTCTGCATGGGCCCCAGTAATCATCAGTTCGTGTTTATATGAACAGCACCATCCACCTCGAAGCTGGTCCCCAGCCTTCTCGAAAAGGCTCAATGACCTTAGTCCTTTTCGAGAAAATATAGTTCACCCTGATTAGAAACCTCCTGGCCCCACCCTCAAATCTGGCTCCCGTTCAAGTTTCAGAGTTCAAAGGCCTCAACGATGTCACTTTCCAGGCATGGCAGCTGTTCGCAAAGGGAAGTCTCCAACCCTGACATTTAGGGCCCCAAGTGACTAATTCCACCCCATTCTCCAACCAGAATTTCTCTAATTCTTTGAAGTAGTCCTCCTGTTCCAGCTCATATGGCCTGCTCAGGGTTCTATGCCTGTCCCCGCTCCTTCCCCACCCCGGTCCTCTCCTCCTCTGTTCCACCTGCGGGGAGGGCTCCCTTCACACATATTCCCATGCCTGAACTCCACCCAAACCTTAAGCTTTGGCTCAAGGCATCTCTCCATGAAGCCTCTCCACATCCTCCAGGCAGAAGATGCTCCTGGCTTCTCTGATCCTCTTCCAAAGCCTACTGGTCCCTGGGGCAGCTGGTCACCCCTGCAGGCGTGGTCACACGCCACCCTGGACTGAGCTAGCCTGGAAACTGCCCGAAGGCAGGGTCAACATCAGATTTGTTTTTGGCCTCCCACCTCCTCCGCCTGTACTCAGGAGTCAGCATATAGAATTAACACATAAGTGATTAAAGCCATAATGCCTAATTGGGAGAAGTTCCAACTATCTCTCCATCGGTCACCTGGGGACAGCAAGGAGGGCCTCTACAGAGGCTCATCCATTCAGCCAACATCCCTGGACCCTCAAGCAGCAGACTAGGTGAACAAGACCCTCACTGTCCAGGAGAGGCTGCTGGGCCTGACCAACAACTTTGTAACAATCACCGTGCAGCACAGGGCCAAGAAAAGAAGGACAAGGAGCTCTGGGAATGTGTCATGGAAGGTCTGGCCCAACTGGGGTCATGAAAGCATCTCAGAGTACAGAGTATCTGGGTTGAGACATACGAATGAAGACAGTGTGGCCACCGAAGACCAGAGACGTGTCCCTGTGGCCATCTCAGAAGAGAAAGCAAGGGGTTTGGGAGTCAAGGCACACAGTCCATCTCCATGCCTCCACTCCCTGGCCATGTGTTCATCTGCCTCAGTTTCTGCATGAGCACAGCGGGGCTGTGGGGAGGTTTTGTGGGGATAATGGATGGGAAACACTCAGTACACCGTCAAGTGCTCCCCAAACATGGGGGATTACAGTTGTTATTATTACCCACACCGCTCACAGGAGGCCAGAGGATTCCAGGCGGCCAGCTCTCCAAGCTCAGGCTGAGCTGGATCATAATCCTGCCCATGATTAGCCCCAACTTGGAGGGAGGAGAAACGGGCTGCCACGGGGCCTCCCCCGTTGTCAGGTGGACTGCCCAGGTCAGACTGCAGGATGCTGAAGGAGCAGAGTCGGGTCTAGGAGGCCAAGCAGTGAGTGGCCCAGGGTCACAAGGGGGGAGGAAGCTGGCTGCAGGCAGAGGAAGACAGCAACCGAGGGCGTGGCCGAGGACAGGCCTAGGCAGAGGAATGAGACGCAGAACAAAGAGCAAGAGAATATCCTCCCCCTTCCTGCCCACCCTCCTGAGTTGCTCCAAAGAATCTGTGGACTGACTTCCAGTGCTGGATGCAGCAGGCTCTGACATTTACAGGCTACCGGGTCTCTTCAAGGCCAGTTAGATGTTTAAAAGCCTGTCTGAAAGCCACTCTGTTAGGGGAAGGAACTGACCACGGACCGGAAACCCCTGAGGTGTGCAAACAGCCACGTCACTTCTCCACAGGAAGGAGCTGGGGTGGAGCAAGCTGAGATTAAGGCCCTGGCCCCAGCACCCAGCCTCCCAGGGGGACCCACAATAGTCTAGGAGGAATCAAGGGCTGTCTGTGGCGCCTGGAAGCACAGGTTCTTTCTAGCCACACTGGCCTTCCTACTGTTCTTAAACATACCAGCTCGTTCAGCGCTCCAGGCTTTCGCTTTTACTATTTCTGGATTGCATATTACTGGCTCCCATCACACCATTCAGGGCTCCTCTCAAGGACCACCTCCTCCTAGAAGCTTTCCCAGATCACCTACTCTAAACAAGCCCACTCCCTACACCTACTGTGCTCTTCCTCCAGATACCCACACAGCTCAATTCCTCATCTCTTCACATCTTTGCTTCTTTGCTCAGAAGTCACCTCCTTCACGAAGCCTTCCCTGACCACCCTATTTAAAACCATATACCCTCCCCCAGCTCTCATCCTTCCTCCCTGCTTTCCTCTTTGACATCCCAGATGTTTAATTACTAACGGTCCTTCTCCTCCTGCTGGAACGTCAGCTCCAAGAGGGCAGGGGATTATTGTCCTATTTGTTCACTACTGTATCGTCAGCATCTAGAAAAGTGCCACCAATGTCTGACGAGAGAAGGAGTAAGTACACGAATGTTTAAGGGCAGAGACTCTGGTCAGACTCTATGAGATCTCATCCCAGCTCTTCCACCTACTGGGTGATCTTGGGCCACTTACTTTGCTCCTCTGAGACTCAATGTAACCAGTAAAAGGAGAATAACAACAGTCCTTGTCTCATGGGATTACTGGGGGATGAAATAAGAGCACGCATATAAAGAGGTGAAAAGCCCGCCGGGCCCCCCGTGAGCGCTCAGTACTAAGCTGGCGGCCACCACAGCCTTCATTTGCCAGCATCTCTTGCTTGCTTCGTTGCTCACTGGTTTATCAGGTGTTTCCACTCTGGTGTCCGCTCCAGCCGGCCTTACTTACTACCGCGCCCCCAGTGTCTGGCAAGGTGTGGGAAGAGAAACTCAGGCCTCCTCTCAAATCAAGGAGCGCGGAGCTAGGAGACACAGCTTCAGCCCGAGTAGGAGCCTCACCGATCTGTTTCTCCAGGGCGGCTGCCTCACAGACGGTGGCCCGGGGCAGGATCCCGGGGTCAGTGAAACTGGTCCGCAGCAGGCAGCTCATGACGAAGAAGAAGAGGATGGCAGCGATGATGGGGATGGCGAGCGTCAGCTGGCGGGCCAGGAAGGGACAGCTGTGGGGGGGGGAGAGAGAGAGATGAGCAGATACCCAGAGGGCTCCCCGCGGCACAGGGCTGCAGCACCAGGCAGGTGTTGTCAGCCCAGAAACACCCCGCATTCCCATCCGTGCAGAGAGCCTTTCCCTGAGGAAGAGGGACAGCTCCTAGGCCAGGGCCTCGGGCAGCCATCACTAAGTGATCCTTGCGCTTTCCCTCTGAGCCAATAGCAGACACGATCAATAGATCCCAGCACTTTTTTTTTAAATGAGCTAAGGAGAGGAATCTAGATCCCAGCATTCTTAACCCCTGCACTCAGCTGCAGCCTCAGAATCCTTCTAAACACAAAGCCTCAGGCAGCCACTACCAACTCGCTTGAGTCGACCATCCATGAAAATGTTCACTCACTCACTCACTCCACAAATACTTAGCGAGGTCTTACATACGCCAGGCAACACCTTCCCCAAACAGCAGTGAACAAGGGCGCTGTTCCCCAGCCGCCATGAGGCTCTGGTCTAGTGGGGAAAACAGACCTGTGGACAGAGAGGAGCCACATAGGACTGTGTGTGCTAACACGGGCAAGAGGAAGACAGCCGAACAGTCAGGGAAGTCTGGCTGAAGGAGATAATGCCTAAGCTAAAATCTGAGGAATGAAGAGCGTCAGCCAGGTGAAGGAGGTTAGGCGGAAGAGCATGGTCCAGTCACTGCCACTGTCATCCAAGGGCTGGCATCCCAAGTCAGCGCGTTCAGGTCCCCGAGCCTAGCTGGTCTGGAGAAGAGCCTGTGCACGGGCTCACTCTGAGGCCTGCCCACACGATTAACTGCTGTCGTCTGCTGTCTTCCCTCCCAGACTGAGAGCGGCACCTGATGGGGTGAGGAGCTGCTACTCGGGAAACGACAGGCCACTGGGAGGCCAGAATCAGCCAAGGAGCTGGCACAGCTGCAGAAAGCAGACCTGTGGACGTCTGCACCCTCCTTCCAGAGCCTCCATCGCCAGAGGCTCTGGCCTCCAGGGAGGTCCTTCCCTTGAAGAGCAGAAACTGCCAAGACCAAGGGCTCCAACGGGACCACACATTCTGCTCCAAACACCTCAGTGGTCCCTAGGTCCGAGCTTCAAACAAAGCTGGGCTGTGTCACCCACATGACCATCAGCCA
This sequence comes from Leptonychotes weddellii, assembly GCF_054177405.1. Classification (NCBI taxonomy): domain Eukaryota; kingdom Metazoa; phylum Chordata; class Mammalia; order Carnivora; family Phocidae; genus Leptonychotes; species Leptonychotes weddellii. The sequence continues at coordinate 18,683,859 of NC_138372.1, read as the reverse complement.
GTTTGTGGATAGCCAGACTCTTTGCGGGATGGGGACTTGAAGTCTGAGACTTGTAGAACCCTCAGAAACACCAAGCCCTGGCTCCCTGATTTTATAGAGGGGGACTCTGAGGCCCACAGCTACATCCCAGGTCACGTAGCCAGCCAATGACAGGGCTGGGGCCTCCGGGCCCTCAGCAAATACTCTCTACTTTCACTCAACAAATATTTACTGTATTGAGTGCCTACTACACACCAGGCCCTGTTCCAGGCACTGAAGACATAACAGTGAGGAGAACTGAGACAGGCAACAAACTAACAGAAAGTATACACGGAGTATGTTCAGATGGTGGCAAGTGGTTCCAGAGAACAAGTAGTCAGGGAAGAGGAATAGGAGGGAGGGGAGTGGTTTGTTATGTTGACAGTCAGGGAAGGAGGGAAGAAAAGTGAGGGACTGAGCCATGAGACCATCTAAAGGAAGGGTATTCCAATCAGTGCGAAGGCCCTGAGGCAGGAATGTGCAAGGAGGCCAATGTGTCTGGAGGAGGATGCATGGGGAGGTGGGGGGAGTGGGAGGAGAGGGACAGAAAGGAAGCCCATTATCAGGGCGCTGGCTCTTATTCGGGAGAGCCAGGGAGGATTCGGGGGGGGGGGCACTGGGATCTGACTTAGAATTAAAGGGGCACTCTGGCCTCCGTGTGGCATGGGAAGTGGGACAGAAGCCAGGCACCCTGCTGACAGCCCTGTGCAATAATCCACCAAACCAAACAATGAAGCAAAACCCTTCTCAGCAAGAAAAAGCCCTAGAGAGCCACTCTCTCTTTCCCCAGAGCAATGGGAGAATGTGAGCTTGCTCACTCTCCAGTGTTCCCACGTGCCGGGTCCCTACTGAGGTTTCACCCCAGTTCAGACCCAGGGGTGCTCTCAGCCCAAACCCAAACCCTCCTGCCAACTCCACCAGCCCAAGTGAGGAAGAGCAGAGACAAGGCGAGATGATTCACAAGCCCTCCCAAACCCAGAAGTCCTCCTTTCTCCCTTCTCTGGGGGACAAATCTGTCACCAGTCAAGATACCCATGCAGCCCAGAAGATCCTGCTTCTGAACTGACTGAACCCCACGCTGCAGGGTCACAGGGGTCAACTTCCTCCTGCTCAGGCTGCAGCCCCAGGGCTACTGGAAAAGGAACTTTCAAAACACTCATGTGGGTCAGCCCAGTGAGATGGATCTGAAACTCAGCCCAGGGAACATGCTGGAGGCTGGGGGCTCCCCAGAGCTTCTGCTTGTTATATTATCCTGGAACTTCTTATCCACCCTGACTCAGAAAGGAAGGGGTAAAGGGAGAAGCTAATTCATACGAAGTCCTCACCTTGCTTCAAGGGGAAACCCAGGGTTGCAGATACATGATCTGGCAGCTGGAAAGGGGGTGGTGTCTTTGTGGAAGTCTCAGCGTGGCCAAGTCTTAGCGTGGCCACAGGCCCTTAGGAAGTGCTTTATGGTGAAGCCGACAGCTAACAGCAGCATCCAGCATTAAGTGCTCGTTCCTGGTTAAAAGCTTACATACATGACCTTGTGCCACCCTCATGATGACCTATTATAAATCCCATTTTATAGACGAGGGCACTGGGGCCCTGAGGTGAAGGGACTGCCCCGAGGTCATGCAGTCTGCAGGTGGTGCAGGCTGGGGCTGGAACCAGGTCTGTTGGCTCCGGAGGAGTTGTTCACCACACCGCACAGTTAAGGAAGACCACAAAGGATGGAGAGAACTAGGAGGGGAAGTGTGAGTGTGTGTGCAAAAGACTCACACAGCAGATGGCTCAAGCTAGAGACCAAGTTTTCCAAGCAGCAAAACTTCCGATATGAAAATGCAACCCTGGGAAGTGACAAGCATCCCCTCTTCCAACCAGAAAATGGAGATACTGTGTGGACCAATCCTGGGTCACTGGGGATCAAAAGCCCCCAAGGGGGCAAATAAGACCTGTCACACCAAAGCACTCTGGACTCTGGAGAAATAACAAGGCCCTGCAGCTGTTCCTGCCGTGGGACAGGCGGGGGGCGGGGGGGGGGGCGGTGTATGCTCCAGAATGTTGAGAAGGCAAAGAAAACCAGGAGGTCAGAGGTGGGGGGCAGGGGCTTGGCGGAGTCTGAGGAAAGGCTGGGAAGTGCTGGGGAAGCTAAGGAAGGTGTTGGAGAGAGGAGGGAGGCCTGAGAGGCCCAGAGCTGTTTGGGAAGATTGCCTGAGGGCCTAGAGGGAGAAAGACTGAGGGGAAAGCAAGGGGGGAAAGGTCTGCGCTAGAGAGATAAGAGGGGACCCCAGAGGGGACCCAAAGGCAGCCAGGAGATTTGTAATGGGGAGCATAAAGCCAAAGGACACGGAAGAAATTCAGAAGTTGTCTGGAAGGGACAGAAAGCAAAGACGCTTCGAGGGGTCGGAAAGAAGCTGGGGGGGGGGGGCGGGTAGTGGGCAAGGAGGTCCGGGAGGACTGAGCCAGGTTCTGAGAGGGCACTGAGGGTGGGGCTGTGAAGGCCATGGGAGGGCGGTGCTCCTGGCAGAGGCTGGGTGCCAGGGAAAGGCAGTGAAGGATGGGGGAACGGGCCACAGAGGACGGGGCATCCGGATGGGCGAGGGAGGATGGGGGTAGGTAGGTGGAGAGGGCCCGGGAGGGCAGAGGAGAGATGCCAGGAGACTGGGAAGGCCTGGGGGCAGATCCCGAGCGGAGGGCGCAGGGCACAGGCCCCGGGGGAGCTGGGAGGGGCGGGTGCCTGGCAGGTGCAGGGAAGGGTGGAGCGCCCGGGGACGTGGGAGAGGAGCGGCGGCCCAGCGGGGGCCCAGAGGGGCTGGAGTGCCCACGCAGGACCCGCGCAGGTGGGGTGCGCGGCAGGGGGCGGAGGGGGCCGGAGGGGACCGGGCGGCCGAGGGGGCGGGGCCGGGGGCGCCGCGGGACTCACTCGAAGACGAAGAAGAGGACGGTGGTGGTGAGGATGAGCAGCAACGTGAGCGCGAAGACGCCGCCGTGGCCGGCCAGCATGAGGCGGCCGCCGCAGTAGAAGCGGTTGCGGCCCGGGAACACTTCCCACTTGCGCCGGGGGCGGCGGCCGATGCTCCCGCTGCCGCTGCCGCTGCTACTCCAGCGGGGCGCAGCGGCGGGCGGCGGGGGCCCGGGGCCCGGGCCGGGGGGCGCGGCGGGGCCGGGGCGGCGCGCCCCAGGGGAGGCGGGCGGCGGGGCGGCCCCGGGGCTGATCTGCTGGTACTCGCAGTCCTTCATGCGGCCGGCCGCGGGCCTCGGCTCGGCGCCCCGCGGGCCGGCCGGGCCGCACCGGGACCGGGGCCGAGCAGCGGAGGTGGTGCTGGTGGCGGCGGCGGCGGTGGCGGCGGCGGCGGCGCGCGGCGCTCGCTCGCTGGGGGCGGCCCCGCCGCTGCCCCGCCCCGCCCCCCGCCCGGCGCGGCCTCCCGCCGCAGCGCCCCCTCCGCCTGGGCCCGGGATGGCGCTCGCGCCCCGCGGCCAGGTCCGGCTCCGCTGCGGGGCCCTGTCCTGTCCCTGCCGACCCTGAGCCGCGGCGGTCCCCTCTGCACAACGACGGGGCTGCAGATGCGCGCTCCCGGGAGCTTTCTGTTGTTTTGCAATGAAAGCATTTGTTGGGCGTCCCCTGGGTGCCAGGCACCTTGCCAAGGGCCGAGATTCGAGTGGTGGACTTCTTGATCTACTTCTGACGATCTGTAATTCCAGGGCCAGGCTTCACCCATCTCTGAGGACTGACCGGATAGGTATTTCGGGCGGTGGGGGGGGTGGGGCAGGCAGGCAGGGATAGGGGTGGGGGGGACAGTCTGCTGTGAAACAAAACCAGGGGCCTGTTAACTACTATCTTGAAGTTCAAAGTGCCTAGGGGGTATGTGCGGCACATCCTCTGGCCTCCCTCACCCAGCTCTGTGATCTGGACCCAGACCAAGGATTTTCTAGCTATCCGGGTTGATGTAGGGTTGATGCCACAGTATTTTTCAAGAATTTTGGGTGTATTCATTTTCCAAATTGCTGTGTAACAAATTATCACAAATTTAGTGGCTTAAAACAACACACATTATTGTTTCATAGGTTCCAGCTCAGGAGTGCCAGCCTGGTCAGCTGAATCCTTTGCTCTGAGTCTCAGAAGGCTGTAATCAAGGTATCAGCAAGGCTGCATCCTCATCTGGAGACTCAACTGGGGAAGAATCCACCTGCAAGCCCATTCAGGTTTTGTTGGCAGAACGTATTTCCTTTCAACTGTATGACTCAGGGCCTGGGGTTTTTGCTGGCTGTCAGCAAAACAGCAAAACAGTTCCGGAGGCCATCTGCAGTCCCCAGGGGTTACCGCAGTTCCTTGCCATGTGGGCTTCTCCAACATGGCTGCTTACTTTATCAGGCCCACAAGGAGAGTCTCTAGTTCCAGTCTGCTAAGACAGGGTTTCACGTAATGAAACTTATTATGTATGTAGTGGGAGTGACTACTTTCCCATCACTTCTGCCATATTCTATAGGTTAGAAGAAAGTCACAGGTCCCACTTGAACTCAAAAAGAGGATCACACCTTTGTGTGAATACCAGGAGGCAGGAATCACTGGGGGTTACCTTAGGTTCTGTCCACCACATTGGGATTACTGGAAAACCCAAGGAAAAGTATAAGAAAAGAGAGAGCTGGAGACTAGTATAGGAGAGAGTAAGAAACAAAATCAAAACACATGATGCAGGGGCACCTGGGTGACTCAGCTGGTTGAGCATCCGACTCTTGGTTTCAGCTCAGGTCATGACCTCAGGGTTGTGATATCAAGTCCCAGGTTGGGTTCCACGCTTGGCACGGAGTCTGCTTGTGATTCTCTCTCTCCCTCTCCCTCTGCCCCTCCCCCCTGCACCCTCTCACTCTCTCTAAGATAAATCAATCTTAAAAAAAAAAAATACATAATGCAGAGGGATAGAAAGGTAACAACAGTGACCTCAAGGATCACTAATTGTTACACATGCCAGAGGCTGCCCAGCCATGCCCTTGGTGCCAAAGATTCTGGGTTTGATGAGCCCCACCTTGGAGTGAATCACGTTGTGGGCTTCCTCCCCTCTTGTTCCTTGGCTGTAGAACAAAGTTAAAAACTGGACATACTGGTTTCAGTATAGATTCCTGTTGTCCCACCCAACTGGGTTCTTTTGCAACCCTAAACCTTTGCTTGCTCCTTGTCACTACAGAAACTCAAACTATCTTGCTTGATTTCAGCTTCCCTCCTCTCTACCTCATAATTTTTCCCTATTTGCATTGATCCTTGCCTCTCATCTTAAAGATGTGGGCCTCTTTCTGCCCATGGCCAGCCCTCCATTCATGTCCTACTTCTCTCTCTGTTCATAGAGACTGCAAACACATGCTCCATTCTCTATCTATTAAAAAGCAGGGGGCACCTGAGTGGCTCAGTTGGTTAAGCCTCAGACTCTTGATTTCGGCTCACGTCATGATCTCAGGATCCTGAGATCGAGCCCCACATTGGGCTCAACGCTGGCCGTGGAGCCTAAAATTCTCTCTTCCTCTCCCTCTGCTCCTCCCCCTACTTGTGCATGGGCATGCATGCTCTCTCTCTCTCAAATAAATAAATCTTTAAAAACAAACAAACAAATAAAGAGCAAAACTAAACTAAAATAGCAACAATAGAAACAGCATTCCATGTTGGCTGCCTCCTCACTCTAGTGTCAGGTTTATCTTTTTCTCTCTCATTTAAAGAGTAGCTCTCACTTCCATGTCACCTATTCACTTACTACTTTTTAAATTTAGCCTCTGTCTACATCACTCCCCTAAAACTTCTATCTTGGGGCACCTGGCTGGCTCAGTGGGTAGAGCATGCAACTCTTGGTCTCAGGGTTGTAACTTAAGGCCCCACATTGGGTGTAGAGATTACTTAAAAATAAAATCTTTTAAAAAACCCACAGGGGGGCGCCTGGGTGGCTCAGTTGGTTGAGCGACTGCCTTCGGCTCAGGTCATGATCCTGGAGTCCCAGGATCGAGTCCCGCATCGGGCTTCCTGCTCGGCAGGGAGTCTGCTTCGTCCTCTGACCCTATCCCCTCTCAGGTGTTCTCTCTCTCATTCTCTCTCTCTCAAATAAATAAAAATAAAATCTTTAAAAAAACCCACCGGGGCGCCTGGGTGGCTCAGTTGGTTAAGCGACTGCCTTCAGCTCAGGTCATGATCCTGGAGTCCCGGGATCGAGTCCCGCATCGGGCTCCCTGCTCAGCGGGGAGTCTGCTTCTCCCTCTGCTTCTCCCCCTCTCATGCTCTCTCTCTCTATCTCATTCTCTCTCTCAAATAAATAAATAAAATCTTTAAAAAAAAACAACCCACCTTCTATCTTAAATGTCACCAGTGGCCCATTTAGTGTGACATAAACTACTCATTCTCACCAACACTCACAGTTCCCAGCCTCTCTTACAGATGGGTGTGACCAAGTGAATGAATTCTGGCTAATGGAAGGCAAGTGAAAGTGACAAGCTGGCTCATAAAACTCCCCGGTGCTGATCTTTGCTCCCGTTCCCACCTGCTAGCCGAATGAAGGAGACTGAGTCAAACCAGATGTGCCCATTCCAAATATCAGGGTCCCACTCCTCCTCCATCACCTGAAAGACTTAATAAGACTGCATTCAAGGGGCACCTGGGTGGCTCAGTCGTTTAAGCATCTGCCTTTGGCTCAGGTCACGATCCCAGGGTCCTGGGATCAAGTCTAATGTCGGGCTCGCTGCTCAGTGGGGAGTGTGCTTCTCCCTCTCCCTCTGCCTGACACTCCCCACCCCCCCAGCTTGTGCTCTCTCTCTGTCAAATAAATAAAGTCTTTAAAAAAATAAGACTGAATTCAACTGTTCTAAATCTGCAACATGTGCAATATTCTATTTGTAGCAAATAAATCTGGGGCTAGGAGAAATAAGAGATTCTCTTATGGTTATCCTGGAAGCTCTATGACTCTCTGACCATGACTTAGGTTGAGAGTTTAAAGACCCAAGCTTGTCATCTTCTTCGTGCAAGGACTCTGATGCATTCACAAGCATTCTTGCCATACCAAGTCCCCATAGTCATCATCACTGCCATAATAGTCTAGTGCAACACTTGGGTGCCCAAGGCACTTGCTTGAGTTGGCAAGTCATCCCAAATAACCACAAGTGATAATTTGATTAATCATGATGCCACAGCATGCCGTGGATTAGTTGCATTGCATTTCTCATTGGCAAGGAGCTCAGCACATTGAAACCCAATGACACAACCAAACCAGATCCGTGTTCCCATCTTTTGAGGTCTATTTCCTGGGACCCCCCTCCTAGTACCAATTTCTGTATCAGTCAGGGTCCAGCCAATGAGTCAGAAGCTATACCAGTCATTGGACAGAGAGAGTTTAATATAAAGAATAGCTGGAAGAGTTAACTCGGTACAAAGCTGTTAACTAACTGTCTTTTTACAACTCTGAGATACCATGGAGCAGCAACAGCAGGAGGCATCTATACCTCATAGAGCTAGGAGAACAAAGGGAAGCATCTGGAATTATGAAAACTTAGAAGATTAGAAGAGGGGCTCCACAGAGCTGAAACTCAGACCTCTAAGTCTGGTGCTGGTGTCTGGTGTCTGAGAGGGAGGAAGGACCAACACCGCTGAGGACAGTGCCACCTGGCTGATGCTGGTGTCTCTGACTGCGACACCATGAAGCTGGTTCTGCAAAACCAGCTGTTGAAAAACTCTGCAAAGTGGATTCAGCTGCTGCTACAGGAAGGCCCGGCTGCTGCCCAGGTGAAGGAGCTTTGCTAGAGTGACCTCACAGGAAAAGGAAGCGAACAGAGGGAGGGAGCTTCCCTTCCTCCTCTGGACTCACTATCTCCCTCTGGTGGCCCTTACCGGCAGAGCCACACACAGAGCCAGCTGACAAAGCAGAAATGGATTTGCTGAGTCCCAGCTCCAGTATCTCATAGTAGAAAGCAGAAGAGTGGGCTTAGAGCTGAGAGACAATAACCTACTAACTAGCATGGGCGCTTTTATAAAGCATTAGAAGAAAGAGGTGAACTTAGGTGAGAATTAGCTGGTTTTCAAGCAGAGGTGGAAGGGAAATAAAGTCCAGAGATAATGGGCCTTTCAGAGTCAGAAAAGCTGACTGCTTCTAGACAACAAGTAGTCTAAGATTGAAAAAGGTCTTGGAAGATGTGAACACCTGTAAGGCAAATATCAGCTTATTATTTCACATGACTTTGGTGTAGCCATCATTACATTAAGAGTGAGGCAAGGGGGAGCGCCTGGGTGGCTCAGTTGGTGAAGCATCTGCCTTCCATTCAGGTCATGACGCCGGGGTCCTAGGATCGAGCCCCACATCAGGTGCCCTGCTCAGCGGGGAGCCTGCTTCTCCCTCTCCCTCTGTGCCGCCACCCCCCCCCCCGCTCATGCTCTCTCTTTCTCTCTCTTTTTTTTTTAAAGATTTTATTTATTTATTTGAGAGAGAGAGAACACCTGAGAGGGGATAGGGTCAGAGGACGAAGCAGACTCCCTGCCGAGCAGGGAGCCCGATGCGGGACTCGATCCCGGGACTCCAGGATCATGACCTGAGCCGAAGGCAGTCGCTTAACCAACTGAGCCACCCAGGCGCCCTCTCTCTTTCTCTCTTAAATAAATAAATAAAATCTTTAAAAAAGAGTGAGGCAAGGGGTGGGGCACCATGGATGGCTCAGTAGGTTAAGCACCCAACTCTTTTTTTTTTTAAAGTTATTTATTTATTTATTGAGAGGGAGAGAGAATGATAGAGAGAGAGCATGAGAGGGAGGAGGGTCAGAGGGAGAAGCAGACTCCCTGCTGAGCAGGGAGCTTGATGTGGGACTCGATCCTGGGACTCCAGGATCATGACCTTAGCCGAAGGCAGTCGCTTAACCAACTGAGCCACCAAGGCGCCCCAAGCACCCAACTCTTGATTTCAGCTCAGGCTGTGATCTCAGAGTTGTGAGATCCAGCTCTCTGTCAGGCTCTGTGCTCAGCGCAGAGTCTGCTTGAGATTCTCTCCCTCTCCCTCTGCCCCTCCCCCACTCACATACACCTGTGCTCTTTCTCTCTCTCTCTCAATAAATAAATAGGGGCGCCTGGGTGACTCAGTTGTTAAGCGTCTGCCTTCGGCTCACGTCATGATCCCAGGGTCCTGGGATCGAGTCCCGCATCGGACTCTGCTCGGCAGGAAGCCTGCTTCTCCCTCTCCCACTCCTCCTGCTTGTGTTCCCTCTCTCGCTGTGTCTCTCTCTGTCAAATAAATAAATAAAATGTTAATAAATAAATAAATAAAATCTTTAAAAGAAGAGGCAAGGGTGTCAAAGCAAATATAGAAGCTTGAGAATTCTGTCTAAGAAAGAGCTTGAGGGTGGTTAGTGTCACATGGATCTGACTGGAAGCAAATAGAAACCTGTTGTATTAATTTTTCGGTCAGTCTGGCTAAGCCACACAGTCCACAGATATGTGGTCGAGTACTATTCTAGATGTTTTTGTGAAGGTATTTGTAAAGTGAGATTAACATTTTTTAAAATATTTTTTTAAGTAATCTCCACACCCAGTGGGGGGCTCGAACTCATGACCCCAAGGTCAAGAGTCACATGCTCCACCAACTGAACCACCCAGGCACCCCATAAGGTGAGATTAATACTTAAATCAGTAGACTTTAGTAAAGCAGATTGTTCTCCATAAAGTAGGTGAGCCTTGTCCAATCAGTCGAAGGCCTTAATAGAAAAAAAGATTGACTTCCCCTAAGAAAGAGGGGATTCTGCCAGCAGACTTGAATAACAATATCAGCTCCTCCATGGTCTCTGGCTTCTGGCCTACCCTGCAGATTTTGGCCTTGCCAGCCTCTACAATCATGAGCCAGTTATCTCCCCTGCACTCATATCTGTACACACACACAAATATACATATACAACCCATTAGTTATGTTTCTCTGGAGAACTCTGACTTATACATCAAAAAGGTTTTGAGGTAACTGTATTGCCAGAGAAACCATGAGCCCAAATTTTAAAAAGCCTTTGTCTGCCTAAAATTCATATGAAATCTTAAGGGGTGCTTGAATAGGCAAAACAATTTTGAACAAGAAGAATAAAATTGGGGGTCTCATACTTCCTGATTTCAAAATGTACTACAAAGCTACAGGAAACAAAACAGTATGGTACTGGCATAAAGACAGACATATAGGCCAATGGAATAAAATAAAAGAGCCTAGAAATAAACCCTTGCATGGATGGTCAAATAATTTTGACAAGGGCTCCAAGACCAGTCAATGGGGAAAAGACAGTCTTTTCAACAAATGGTGCTGGGAAAACTGGAGATCCATGTGCAAAAGAATGAAGTTAGATTTGTATCTCACACCACATACAAAAACTAACCCCCGATGGATAAAAGACCTAAACATAAGAGCTAAAACCATAAAACTCTTAGAGGAAAACAAAGAGCAAAACTTCATGACACTGGATTTGGTGATGATTTCTTGCATATGACACTGAAAGTACGGGCAACAAGAGAAAAATAGGTAAATTGGATTTCATCAAAATTAAAACCTTTTATGCATCAAATGACACTATGACCAGAGTGATAAGGCAACCAGGCAACCTACGGAATGGGAGAAAATATTTGCAAATCATATATCTGATTAATATCCAAAATATATAAAGAAGTTCAGCAACTCAAACAACAAAAAACAAGTGACCTGATTTAAAAATGGGCAAAGGATCTGAATAAACATTTCTCCAAAGATACATATTTCATGTGCCAGTAAGCACATGAAAAGATGCTCAACATCACTTATCATTAGGGAATACAAATCAAAATGACAATGAGACACCACCTCACCCTCACTAGGATGGCTACTATTTAAAACAAAACAAAACAGGGGTGCCTGGCTGGCTCAGTCACAGAGCATGCCACTCTTAATCTCAGGGTCGTGAGTTCAAGTCCCATGTTGGGTGTGCAACCTATTTAAAAAAATAAAACAAGTGTTGGTGAGGATGTGGAGAAATGTGAACCCTTGTGCATCGCTAGTGGGAATGTAAAATGGTGCAGCTGCTGTGGAAAACAGCACAACAGTTCCTCAAAAAATTAAACATAGAATTACCATATAATCCAGAAATTCCTATTCTGGGTATATACCCAAAACAATTGAGCAGGGACTTGAACAGATATTTGTCTACCAATGTTCATAGCAGCATTATTCATAATAGCCAAAAGGTGGAAGCAACCAAAATATCCATTGACAGATGAATGGATAAACAAAATGTGGTGTATTCCTACAATGGAATGTTATTCAGCCATAAAAGGAATGGACAATCTGACACATGCTACAATATGGATGAACCTTGAAGACATTATGTGAAGTGAGATAAGCTCATCACAAAAGGACAAAGATTGTGATAGAGTAGTCAGATTCACAGAGACAGAAAGCAGAATGATGACTGCCAGAGTCTGGGAGGGTAGGGGGAATGGGGAGTTACTGCTGAATGGGTATCAAGTTTTAGTTTGGGAAGATGAAGAAGTTCCAGAGATGGATGATGGTGACTGTTGCATGACAATGTGAATATATTATTGCCACTGAACTTTACACTTAAAAGTGATCAAAATGGTAAATTTTATGTTATATTATAAAATATTTATTTTAACAACCCCCCCCACCCGACACACACACACATGTGCATGGGTGCCTCTGGCTGGCTGAGATTTAGGCCCCCATGCTTGCACCAGCAGGAAGTGAACTGTGAAAGCTGCACATTCTCCAAGGAGGTCATACTCCCCAAAGCCCATCTCAGATGTGGCCATGAAGGACAGTCAAGGGGCCAGAGGGCACAGCTAGGAGGCATGGAGAACATTGGACAAAGGAGTCCCTCCTATAACTAATCAGGTTGTCTAATCAAGGAATGTTCTCCAGCCCCAGGGAAGAGGGCTTTGTCAGTTTGACCAGTGGGGATTCAGAACTGCTTTGGACCAGAGACTGCTATTCGTCTTCAATTCTTCCCTTTCTTAGATAGATGTTTGTATTGAGATTATTCTTGCTCTACCATTGTATATTTTGTTTTTTTAGTTCATAAGGAATGTTATCAGAAGCTGACTGAGAGACTTGGAGCTGAATATAGTCACTGGATGGGATTTGGGGTTATCTCCCTTGGGAGGGGATGTGTTCTGTGAGAAGAGCAAAAAAACAGGTATTTGGCTCAGGAAGACAGACTGAGGCAGACTGGGACACACAAATATCTGTGTTTTCTTCTTCCTAAACCTATATTCAGGCTTCATGTCCCAGTAGGGTTGCCAGATTTAGCAAATAAAAATACAGGATGCCCAGTGAAATTTGAATTTCAGATAAACAACAAAGGATTTCTTAGTGTAGTATGTCCTGTGCAACATTTGGGACATAATTATACTGAAAAAATATTTGTTTACCCCAAATTTAAATTTCACTGAGCATCCTGTATCTCACCTGGCAACCCTACTTCCCAGCCTCCCTTGCAGTTAGATGCGGTGTGTGACTGAGGTCTGGCCAGTGGCATGAAATGGAAGTGATGTGCATCTCTCCCAGGCCTGGCCTCTCAAAACCTCTCCGAAAGCAGAGGACTTTGAGCATCTAGAGGAGGGGAGAGTCACAAAATGGAAGGAGCCTGGGTCCCAAATGACTGGGTAGAACAGGCCTCCCTCCTCAAACCTGCACTAGACCACGATGTAAACAAGAAAGAACTTGTATGATGAAGCCACTGAGTTTTCGAAGTTGTTGATTACAGCAGTTAGTCTATTTTGAATAATAGCCCTAATCCCTATAAATTCAATAGCTCTTCTCATCCTTTCCTTAATAGCCTTTGACCTTGGTAGCCATTTCTTTCTTTCTTTTTTTTTTAAGATTTTATTTATTTTTTTGACAGAGGGAGACACAGCAAGAGAGGGAACACAAGCAGGGGGAGTGGGAGAGGGAGAGAGAGAAGCAGGCTTCCCGCTGAGCAGGGAGCCCGATGCGGGGCTTGATCCCAGGACCCTGGGATCATGACCTGAGCCGAAGGCAGACGCTTAACGACTGAGCCACCCAGGCGCCCCAGATACTATTTTTTTCTAGTGCTTTAATGATGATGAGGAGGAGGAGGAGGAGGAGGAGGACTAACCACCATTCACAAAGTTCTTACTATGGGCCAGGTGCTGTGCTAAGTGCTTTATCTAGTATCTCATGTAATCCTCCTAACTACTCTGTGTGGTAGGTGCAATCACCCCCATTTTCAGGGTGAGAAAACAGGTGTAGAGAAGTTCAATCACTTGCCCAAGGTCTTACGGGCCCTCCTTCTCTCTCTACACTTTTCCTTTCGACAGTCCCATCTAATCACGGCTGCCCTAATGACCATGTGTTGTGTGGACGGCTCCCTGACCTCTCTCCTTGTCTCCACGTGCACATTTTCTGGCATAGGAATGTACTGATGGCATTGCAAACTTGTGCAGCTACTCCTGTGTCATGCTGTTCTAAATACTTTTCATTTAATTTCCACGACAATCCTGAGATAGATGTTATTCATATCTACAAGGTAGCCAGCGTTACCCACATTTCACAGACGAGTGAACTGTGGCTCAGAGATCCCGTACTGGCTCACGTTCATACATGAGTACACAGCAGCTCTCAATGACAATACCTCAGTTCTACTCAAACTGAGCTCTCCCTGTCCTGTTCTGCTGCCTGCTTCCTATACTCATTCTCTGCCCTTAACTTTCAAATCCTCCCCATCCTTCAGAGTCCAGTTCAAAGGCTATTTCCCCACCATGTCTGTTTGGGTATTCCAAGCTGGAAGGGATCTCCACCTTCCGTGAATTTACAGAGAACTTACTCTGTACCTCGCTTTTTTTTTGGTAAGCATACAAGCAAAACTTTAATCCCTCCTCATCATAAAAAGTTCAGGGAGATGGGCGCCTGGGTGGCTCAGTCGTTAAGCGTCTGCCTTCGGCTCAGGTCATGATCCCAGGGTTCTGGGATCGAGCCCCACGTCGGGCTCCCTGCTTGGCAGGAAGCCTGCTTCTCCCTCTCCCACTCCCCCTGCTTGTGTTCCCTCTCTCGCTGTGTCTCTCTCTGTCAAATAAATAAATAAAAGCTTTTTAAAAAAGTTCAAGGAGAGAGGTACAGAGCAAGAAGTATTTATGGCCCTTCAGTCCCCAGAATTTACCAGTTTCTATTTTTTTTTTTAAGGTTTTATTTATTTGAGAGAGAGCACGAGTTGGGGGCGGAGCAGAGGGAGAGGGACAGACTTCCCGCTGAGTGGGGAGCTGGATGCGGGGCTCGATCCCAGGACCCTGAGATCATGACCTGAGCCGAAGGCAGACGCTTAACTGACTGAGCCACCCAGCCGCCCCTACCAGTTTCTATCTTCATTAAAGTTTCTGTGTATCTGCTACCAACTCTATTAGACAATTATTTGAGTACAGAACATGTAGCGAGTCATCTTTAGTCCCTAAAATAGGCATTCATAAACAATTGTTGAAAGAATTGATCGATTTCAAATCCTCTGAGCCTGCACACACTACATTTTTAGATGAAGGTGAGAAGGTCTGTTCAGGAAAAGAAGTGATTTTTTCCTCAAGAGGACTGGTAAAGACATGTCAAACACTCCCTCTCCTCCCACCTTCATTAAAGAACAAAAAAGCATCTACTTCTTAGGTGTATGAAGCGTCTGGTTTCTGTTTTAGCTGGGTCTCAGAAGGAAATGACTTTTCTCTGAAATTGTAGACGCCCAACCCAGCTGCAGCATTGTTAGGCCTCAGGGTAAACAGGAAGCTTCCTGCCTTGGGCCCTTCATGTCCCTCTCCCAGACTATTAAAGACTGTTAATAGGATGGTAAAAGGACAGCTGCTGGCCATAAAATCAGCCCATTCCTTAGATCCTTGGAGAGTTGCAACTAGATCCCTCCAAGTTCAGAGAGAAAACTATGTCTGTCTCCAGGTCACACACCAGGTGCATCCACCTAGCTGGGGTCATCAGTTATCTCCTCTATGATTAGCTGTAACCATAATGGCCTTTGCAGAATACCAGAGTTTGGTTCCTTGGCATTAGTTGAGAAGGTGGGATTTCCATTTATAAGGTTTCTGGTCCTTGAAACTGTTTCTGGGAGCGATCCGTCCTGATCATCCCCCAAAAAGAGGTAAAGAGGACAATCCATGAGAGCGAAGGATCTAGTGCTCCTACCTCTGTGATGCAGGGCTGAAACAGGACCTCCAGTCTTCCTGCACACAGGGTAGAAGTCCCTGGATTTGCAGCTGTTGGTGAGGAGGGAGGGAACAGTTTCTGCCAACTGGAGGGACACTAGGGCAGGGGTTATCCTCTTTTGCCAAGAAGGGCACTCGGGTGTCTTGGCAGAAGGCAGAGGGCTGCCCCGATCTGTGTGTACATTTTCAGAAGCATTTGACTCTGGACCAAATGCTCTCAGCTGTGCTAAAGCTAGGGTGATGGATGGGAAAAGCTTATTGGCCAGGCTGACTAGAAGCTCCAACAGAGGGTGCTGGGGCTCAGCCAGGAGCTTCCCTTCAGCTGGCAAGTTCAGCTTTCTGTCATGGTCAGAGGGAGTGTGTCAAAATTCCAATTCTCAGTGCTCTCCAGAAGCTACGACTACCCCTCTATTTTGAAGTTTCTGCTTGTTGGAATTTTTGGCTCAAATAGGGAATGAGTGGTGAGGCTGCAGAGCCTCTTACCTCCGTCAAAGAATGAGCACAAATAGCTGAGCAGGAGTCAATGATCTTACTACAAGTACAGTGATGGGCTCATAACCAAATGGGAGCCAGGAAGATACCATTTCATTCAACCTTGGACTTAGCCACAATTTATCAATTCATGCTGCCTTGTTGGCTCCTCTGACCCATGTCTACCAATCAAGCAAGCACAGGCACCTGGGCACAGCAGGAAAACCAGTCACCCCTTTGACCGTTTACTTGCCTGGCACAGATTTACTTACACAGGACAGGAGCCTGATTTGCCACGTGTCACTGCTTTCCCTCATTCAAAGGAAAGGTCACTTAAGTTACTCCTCAGAGTTGCACCTGAAGAGGGAGATTTTCTTCTGAGTACTGAAAGCAGGAAAACTGGATACCTTCTCCTAAAATCATGTGTGAGCCTCTACATAAGTGTTTAGATTGGGATGATGCCATTGCTTATGGCAGCTCTTAAGATCTTCGAGCAGAAAGGGACCTACTAGATTATATGGCCCGCCCCCCTCGCCCCTCCCAGGAATATCATTTCCCCCAGTTTCAGAAGAGATCACTGTGAAAACGCTCCCAAGGTCACACAGCTGGTAAGTGGGGTTTTACTGAGAGGACTAGAATCTGGGTCTCCTGGTTCTTTGTGCAATGCTTTTTTTTTTTTAAGATTTTATTTATTTATTTGACAGAGAAAGACACAGCGAGAGAGGGAACACAAACGGGGAGTGGGAGAGGGAGAAGCAGACTCCCCGCCAAGCAGGGAGCCCGATGCGGAACTCGATCCCGGGACTCCAGGATCATGACCTGAGCCGAAGGCAGTTGCTTAACCAACTGAGCCACCCAGGCGCCCTGTGCAATGTTCTTTTTACCATGACTTTTTCCCTAAGTATTTTGTATTATTTTAAAAAATGTAATTCAGGGGCACCTGGGTAGCTCCGCCAGTTAAGTGTCTGACTCTTGATCTCAGTTCAGGTCTTGATCTCAGGGTCGTGAGTTCAAGTCCTGCCCACCGTGAAACCTACTAATAAATAAATAAATAAATAAATAATTCATTGCATGCATAACCAAAAGTTGTTTAATTTGTGTGTATCTTTGTAAGATTTTTCATATAAATAAATGAACAAATCATGAAAATAAACAGAAACAATGTCCCATTTTAAAAAGATGGTCCTCCTTTACTTACTGCCAGTACACTGTTCAGGCCTCCACCATCATGTGTGGACTATTACCAGCCTGTCAGCTAGAGCCTTTGATGAAACTGACACTGAAATACTTACATTGACATTGACATTTAAATACTTTACATTTAAGTTTACAACTATCTCTGCTATGCTTGGTTGACGAGACAAATGCAACTGTACTTTAGACTTGGAGAGGAAGATTTCTTCACTTACAGAGAAAATAGGTACTACTCTAAAATTTGCCATAGCCAGGACCAGATGGGGCTTTCCAGTGGCTCACGCTTCTCCCATTCCTGACCAACCTTCAGAGAGACTGGAGGTTCCTAAAGGACAGAGCAAGGGTCAGGGCAGCACAGACAGTCCCAGTGTCTATCTGTACTTCCAGACCCCTGAGACTCCAGGTCATGTCCAAGGTAGGAAGTTGCAATGTAGGAGCAGTCCCAGGAGCCAGTAAGACAGGAAGTAGCCCAGAATGCATCGTGTGACTAGAGAATAGGTTTTCCAGTTATATACAAGTCCCATGATAGAATTTCTGGGGATCTTTTGTCCTGGTAGGGAGTCCCCTGCAAGGGGCTTCCAAGGCACAGTCTCTAGGGATCTCAGCAGTGGCTCTTGATTCTGAAGCAAGTAAGCTGGAAACCAGTACACAATAGGAGTGGAGGAACCCAGAAACCTGGTGAGAACCTGGAAATCATAAGAGGGGGAAAAACCCACACATTTATTGGAATATCACTGCTTCACAGTGGACCAGCCCGGGGCTTCCCTGCTGCTGGGTCAACTACCGCCCCACGACTAGAAATGTGTTGTTCTGGATAAGAGATTCAGCAGAACTTAGGATCTGCCTTATAAAGAGCTGTGACACCAGCCAGGTGACCTCAATGTTAAAATAAGCAGAGCTACAGACTAATTACCACAGTAATGGGCCAATCAATACTAACAACTACGGGGTCCAATTTGAGCCCAGGGCCTGGACTCTAACCGTTAGGCTGTGACACGGGGCTTTGGGAACCTGAAGGGGTTCCCTCATCCCCTGGGGATAGCAAAACAGAGGGAAACAAGGCAGGGGATCCTGTGGTTCAACATTTTCCCTCCTAGGGGAATTCAGAGCCAAGCCTCCACATGGCCTCCCTCCCTTTCGAAGCTGTGCTGGCACTCGCTCTACTAGTTAATCCACCTACAAACACAGAATGCTACTTTCTGTTTCCCCTGGGCCTCTTATTCACACAGCCCAGAGAACTTTACAAACAGCCAGTATGCGCCTCCCAGAGGCAGAAGCTGTAAAGGAGTGGCCGGCGTGGAGGAAACAACTTCCTCGGGGTTATGTGGGAACTAGGGTCGTAGCCAGGAATGAAAAAAAGGAAAGTATCAAAGGCTTCCCACCCCAAACATTACACAAGGGATCTCCTCTAAAGACTGGGCACCTGCCAGAGCTGAGAGTGCCTCAAGTCACCATCCAAGTAGACCCTCAGGGTATCCGTACAGTCGGGAAGGACCCGCGCTCTCCTCTGTGCTTTAACTCCTTCATCTCAGTCACTTCAGGTCCTTCCACGACTCTCGTGTCTCTGCACGCACCCTTCATTTGCCCAGAATACTCTTCCTCTGCTTCTTAAATGCAATTCCTTCTTACTCTTTAGGACCCAGCCTTAATAGGACACCCTCCTCAAATCCTTCAGTCCATTAGCTACTTTTTCCTCCGGTTTTCCACAATACTTTATCTCAAAACAGCAATTCCTCTTCCATCCCACTGTACTAGAAGTTTATCTCTTAAGTGTCTGTCTCCCCATTTCTACCAAGAGACCCACCAGGGCAGCAATCTTGCCTCACTCATGTTCCATTCCTCAGTGGTCTGACCCAGGGTCTGGACAAAGAAAGCCCCCAAATAGTTGGTGAATGAATAAATTAGGTACAGGTCACTCAAACGGGAGAAGCTAGCAGTGTTCCTCGACCCTGGCCAAGGGGTTTTGCCTGTATTCACACCCTTACCGCAGTCAGGAACCCACCTCACCTGAACATGCATGCATAGACTGCCAAACAGCAACAGCACTGCAGCGTGGACCAGGTACACAAACACCCGAGGGCCAAGGAATCCAGGGTCAGCTTTCTCTAGGGTCTTGCTCTTCTTGCTCCTGTGCATCCCAAGTGTAAGGCAGAGCCAAGGGTGGGTGGTCACATATGTCCATGTTGCCCAGGCAACCAGTATAGCCACTGGCGCAGCCAGTAAGAAATTGGGCACCTGCTTGAGCTCATAGTATCTCAAAAAGCCAACATTCCAGTAGATATCCTGGATATAGCTATATATTAGGGGAAGTTCCCAGGAGCACCAAGGTGGCTCATTTCCCTCCACAATCCGGTAGCCCTTGTCCACAGCTAACTTCAGCAAGGGCTCAGGGATGGGGCGCGCTGAGCCTGACAGACAGAACTGGGTATAGGCATAATACTGAAAGAGGGCAAAGGGAAGGCCAAGCATGAACACAGACAGGAACACAGAGCCCATCAGCTTCAAGAGTGGTCTCAGAAGATTCAGCACCATGAGAGAGGACAGAAAGCCTTGGCACTGAGAATACACGAGAAAGCCAATGTTGACCAGCCCATTGGAGCGTACGCCAGTGGCAAGGGCAAAGAGGAGTCCACTAGTCCAGCTTCGGCCCCTTTCCAGCTGCCCCATGGCGCTGAATGTCAGGAGGGCAAACAAAGCTTCTGAGTAACCAGCTGCCAGAAAGACATTGGCGGGGCTGAGGCAGAAGAGTAGGGCTCCATAAAAGGCCTGGCGGGGACAGCGCAAAACCAGACAGCCCAGGTCGTGAAGTGCGACAGCGGCCAGCATGGAGAACAAGGAATTGAGCAACGCTACTGAGATTAACAGGCGACTCCGTAGGTTCAGTAATGCCTGCAGGGGCCTCAGCAGTTCAGCTCCCACCAAGAGAGCCAGGGGGAAGCCAGGGAAGAAGGCAAAGTTGTGTTCATACAGATAGCCATGCTCGGCAATGAACAGGAAGTGTTCGGCATCCCAGTGAGACAGGCCACCCAGGAGACCTTCCACAAGTTGGTCCACAGAGCCTGAGGGGGCGAGGCGAGGAGGAGAGAAGGCTTCTGCACGATGATCAGGGATGATGGCATTGAAGAGAGCCTGTGGGATGAAGGAGAACTAGGATTTTGGTTGAGCAACTGGAAGGAAAGAATTACCATTTAATAAAATGAGGAAGAACAGACTTGTTGGAGGACAATTAGGAGTTCAGTTCTAGACTAGTTAAGTTTGAGTTACATATTCCAGGGCAGAGGTCAACAAGGCAGTGAGACATAGGAGCCTGAGGGTCGGGAGAGTGATCAGGGCTGGAGACATAAATTCAGATGTCATAAGTGCACAGAAGGTATTTAAAGGCATGAGACTGAATGAGATCACCTGGGGAGGGATGAAGCAGGGCTAGAGAAAAGAGATCTGAGGATTTGGCCCTGGATGTGTCAACATTTAGAGGCTTGAAGGAGAGTGAGGATCCAGAATGAAGATAAAGAGGGAACAGTCATTGAGGTATGAGGAAAACCAGGAGAGCAGGGTGTCTTAGAACCAGGTGAAGCAAGGGAGTGGTCAATTCTGCTACTAGGTCAAGGAAGATGGGGACTGAAAAGTGACCGCTGGATTTAGAAATGTATAGGTTACTTCAATGCCTCAGTAGTGAAGGCACAGAGGTGCAGACGTAGGCATGGGATATGGATGTGGGGGGAGCATGCACAAGGGCACTTCTGATTGGACCTATTTTTCTGAGTTTTCGCTCAGGGAAACAAGTTGGGGAAAAGGTGTTAGGGGCTTGAATAAAAAGATAAACATGTAAAATAAGTCATCTATGACCCCTAGTTCTCAAAATAGGCTGTGCACTGGAATCACCCAGGGAGTTTCAAAAATACTGATGTCTAGATGTCTGGGTCCCTCCCCCAGGATTAATGATTTCACTGGTATGGGATACAGCCTGGGCATTGAGTTTTGTTTTTTTTTTTTTTAAGCTCCCCCAGGTGATTCTGATGTGCAGAACAATTTCAGAGAATGGCAGGGTGAATGGGCCAGGGCAGTAAGATCACCAGGTAGCACTAAAGACTCACTTGGGCCAAAGATCTTGAAGAGAAAGAGACCAGTCAATACAGCTGTGTGTTTCTCTCTGGGCACGATGCAGAAGTAGAGAGAGAACGAAACTGAACCGTGGCTGGGCTTCCGTCCTGTGACCAAGCCGGGGAGCAGGGAGCAAGCAAGTTGTGTGTGTGAGCCTGGTGGATCATGGAATCTAGCTGGGTAAGAAGGGGTGCGGAAGCCAGAAGGTGGGTGAGGCACAGCGAAACGGTGGGAGGATTGGTGGATTATAGGTCCTGAGTGGGTGGAAGAGCCGTTAGAACTGGGGTACTAGAGGGAGTGAGCTGGAAAGATAGGAGATGGTGGTTAGTTGTATCAGCTTTATTAATACTGAAACCACCAAGAGATCAACAGGAGTGCTGGAAAGCGCAACAGTGAATCAGGGGCTAAAACCTTTAAGGAATGAAGAGGAATGAGCTGTCACTAACAGAGATGACAGCAACAGTGAAGGGTAACTGGGGAGATCACCTGATGGCATGAGCTTTAAAGCTGGAAGAAGGGTGGGGGAGAGAGAGGGATAATGAAATAGCATTATCATTAAATGTCTTTTTGCATCGTTAGATTGTCAGCTACTCAAAGGAAAAGAGACCGTGACTTTTCCTTCTCACCACCTAGCACAGTTCTTGGAACAGAGCAGGCACTTAACACAACCCTGGGTGTGAGGAGAGGAGACATACTCATTTCCAAATCACTATCTGAATTAGTCTTGCTTCCCTATCCCAGATGCCAGTTCACAATCCTGCTCCCAGGGGCCTGCCAATCACTCATCTGATACTGTTCTAAGCCATCATTGGGTCAGTTTCCCCAGCCCCACAACCGGGGTATAAGCCCATTCTTAAGGCTCTTTCTCTTTTTGGTCAGTTTCTTTATCAGGCCACTTTAAACAGTGAAAACGAATGGGACAGGAATGACAGTCACAGATAACAGCCCTAGTCTCCAAGCTGAAGCTACTTTTAACTAAACCTGGGGCCCAGCAGAGGCTGCTATGCCTCATCGTGCAGGAAGGGAGAAAGGAGGTTTCCAGAAAGGAAAAAGAGAACCCTGAGAAAATGGCATTTGTGGAAAAAAGAGCACACGTAATTATGCTAATATAACACCACTAGACTGTTGACACACATTCAACACCAACACATACTGAGAACATACTAAGCACTGGGCACTGTGCTAGGCATCAGACAGAATTTATATATATGGGAAATTTGATTAAAATATGTATCAAGAGGAGGCTTGGAGGGGAAAGGAAGCTGCAAAAGTGCAAATGCATTCTGAGGGTTGTGGTGGGTGAGGCAGCAAGGGGAGACACCTGGGGGAAGAGCTGGGGACATTGCTGACTAACCAAATACACTCAACTGACTGACTCCGTGCTCCGTCGCCTGGTAAGGCGACCCAGGGCAATGCCTTGGGCTGTCGTGCCCTAAAGGCATCTCTGGTTACAGAACCTCACGGTCCATTGGAAAGACCACTAGCTCAAGAGTTAGGAAGGCTGGGGTCTGATTCTGGCCCTTCTCTAACTTGCTGTGTGACTTTAGGGAAGCCATTGAACCTTTCTGGGCCTCTGCTGCTTCGTGTGTAAAACAAGGGATTAATAGACCATTTCTGGGCGCCTGGCTGGCTCAGTTGATAGAGCACGCGACTCTTGATCTTGGGGTCGTGAAGTTCGAGCTCCACGCTGGGCATGGAGTTTACTAAAAAAAAAACCATAGACCATTTCTAAGAGTGCTGCCCACCTTTTGGTTATCAGGTGTAGGTGTTCCAACCACATGGAAGGGTACACCCGGGAGGCAGAAAGAATATGGGGACGATTCTTAGTGCCTAGCCCAGTCATGTGGCAACAGCATGTTCAGGACAAAAGATCAGAGACTGACCTGCAGCACCAGAGTCAGGACACGGCAGCTGACTGCAAACCTCAGCACCTCTTTCCTGGACGGGTCCAGGGGCCACATCCTCTCACCACCGGGAATTCAGGGGTGTTGCTGCCTGGACTGAGCTCCCTCAGGCTTCTAAACTCCAAAACCCAAGGAGGAAACATCACACATGGGCCAAAAGTAAATATTGTTATTATTATTATTATTATTATTTTTTCACAAAAGTAAATTCTTGAAAGCATTCTTCACAGGAGACTCCCCCTTCAGCATTACATGGCAAACTTAACTGCCTAACTGCCCAGATGAGAGAAAAGCATCTTGAAGGCAGATGGGACCACTTGGTGTCACTTTGAAGCACTGTATTGAAGCACTATTCTACACGGATAGGCATGAAGTTGGAAGCTAGGCTCACAGAAAATCTTCAAAAGCCTGTTGGGTACCCCTGTGCAGGAACTAAAGACCTGGGTTCAAGTCTTGACTCTGTCACTCACAAGTTCTCATTCGGTCCTTCTGAGGCTCAGTTCTTTAGGTACAAAATGGGATCAGACTGTTGTTGTTTTTTTTTTTTAAGACTATTTTCTCTCACAAAATTGTCATGATGGTGAAGTGGACGGAAGTGTGAAGAATTACCACTAAATCCATGTTGTGGTTGCTATTATTTGGTGTGTGCCCTTTTCCTCTTGCCCAGAATAATAAACTAGATCCCAAACCAGAGTCCCAAAAGTGGGGCAGAGAACTCAACTGGAAGACCATAATGACTACACACTCTAGCCTAGCTCTCTGATGTGTGTTCAGCTGGTCTGTTAAATTAAGTGGAGAAGGAAAAGAAAACCACCACTCAGCAGGACTTCAGCCAGCTCACATTGCTAAAACAAACTGAGGGGGAAGACAGAGTTGACTACTAGGGATGGAGAAAACTGTTATTTCCCCATCTCTTTGTTGGAATGGCAGCAATGTATAAACAACTGCAAAGCCATTCTGAGGCAAGGAATGAACTTTAAGGCTTTTTTTTTTTTTTTTTTTTTAACACAACTCTTGGGCTAAAAGAAGTAGCAATGGCTCCTAAAGAACATTCAAATACCAGTCTGGGAAATCAGAAGTGGGGGTAAGAGCACCAGAGGCAGTTCACTGATTTGGGGTGAACTATCCCTAAAGGAAAAAACATTTCAACTGAGAAATTAAGAGGGAGGGCTGGAAGACTTTCCTTTCTTATCTAATATCTACCAAACCTTTAGGTATCATTTGTTTCTGAAATTCTTCTCTGATACTCACTAGACTATTTGATATGCTCTCATCGCACTCTGCTTCGTCGTCTTTACGGCTGTTGTTTATTTAAGTTGCTTTTGAGGGCAGGGGCTTTGTCTATCTTGCTCCCAACCCTGCAGGGCCTGGCATTACAGACAGGCATTTCAAGCCCGTGTTCTCACTGAGCAGAAGTGGCAAGAAAAAGATATGGCATCACCAGTTCACTGGCTCGGGATATAAAATCACTGCTATAAGTATTCCTCCCACCCTATCTCATGTTAAGATCAAGACCTAAGTCACAGAAGCCACAGGAAAATACAATTTCTCCAGCAAGGGAGCAAGATTGGCCAATAGCAACAGTACACCTTCCTCAGCACAAGGGGGCGCCTGCTGCTCACTCCATCACCAGGAGGCCCGGAGGAAGGGAGGGGCCGTCAACGCCACACAGGTTTGCTCATCAAAATTCAGTTCAAAGGCAAGCTTTTGAAAACCCCAGAGAGCCGCGGTAGTTTGTGAATCCACCCAACATTTCCAGCATCTGACTCGCGGAATCGAGAGGAATTGCAGAAACAAGTATGGCCAACCTCACACGGCCCCTGATTCTCTAGCCTAGGGTGAATTCACTTTTTCCCTTCACTTCCCACCCACATGCAGAAGAAATGTTGGGGACAGAAAAGCACTTAACCCACCTCTGCCTCTTCACCGGGCTTCCATTCTTCCTTTCCTCTCTCCAGAGTCAAGCTCTAGCCCCAGCGACCACAGGAGACTTGTAACCTACACTTAGCTTACAGGTAAACCAAGTAAAAACAAAATAAAGCCAGTGAGTTGTCCCTCTCGGCTAGTTGAAGACCTCACTTCCCAATAACGCCTTTGCGAAATCACAGACTCTTGAAATGGCAGGACACTTAGAGCAACTAGTTTTACTCTATTTTCCCGTGAGATAAATATGCCCAGAGTGGTGAGTAATAAAAATCTCCATGGTTTTTACATCCGAGATCTCATTAGACCCTGTGAGGCCAGTATAATTACCATCGCCATTTTATGGATGTGGAAACTGAGGCTCATTGGGGTCAAGTGACACACCCTAGGCTATATTTAAAGAGAATGTCATCTTTTACCCTTCTGGAACCTCATGGTCTTCCCACCGGCCCTCAACAGGGCCAAAGGGGATGTGCTCTTTCAGAGCCAGGGTAACAACCCAGGACTCCCAACTCCTAGCCCAATACTTGTCCAAAGACAGCGCATGCTCTTACTGGGTATGCTTAGGAAAGGGAGGGCCCTAGCTGAGACTCTGGGGAAGCCTGAATTGGAGCCCTGGACCCTTGGAGTAAGACAGCGTCCTCTGTAGAGTGGGGAAGTCTCCGTGACCCAGGGTCCTCGGGGCCAGAGGCGCTGCTGGCTGTCGCGAGCCAGGGACCGCCTTCTGCCACCCCAGCCGAGTCCGAAGCCCATTCTAACCCTTTCCTTTCGGACACAGTCCCAAACGGGCCGTGGGCACCTCCTCTCCCCAAAGGGGCCACGGCGCAGGGGTTACTCCCGAGGCGGCCGGCGGGACCCGGCCCGACCCGGCCTATGGCCGGAAGGCAGGGGAGGGCCGGAGGCTGTAAAGGAAGTGGCGGCACCGGGAGGCCGCTATGGCGGAGGGGCGGGGCTCCCCGGTTCTCGGCGGCCTTCGCCTCATTTCCCTCGGCCTCCGTTTGACGACCTCCCTCCCCCCGAAAACTCCAAGGCTCCGGAGCTGGCGCCGGGTCCACAGCGCCGGCCCGTCTCGACCTCCCAGGCGGGGCCCGAACCTCAGCTCCTCCATCCGGGGACCCCGAGCTGCCCGCGCCTGCGCACCGGCTCCGCCGAGGCGGTCCCGCCCCCCTCCTGCCCGGACTCGGAGGTGCCCCGCCCCCCTCCGCGGCGGCCATGTTGACTCCGGGCGCGCGGGGCGGGGACGGCGTAGCCCCAAGACTCCGTGCCCTCCGCCTTGGCACCTTCCCGCCTTGGTGACACCTGAAGAGTTCCCTTTGGCGCTTCGCGCGCCTCAGGTCCCCTCCCTGCCTTCAGTTAGCCCATCCGTGCTGCTGTGGCAGAGTTGGCGCTCTCGCCCGGGTTGCATCCCGCAAACGTCCACTGAGTTCCCGATGTGTGTATGCGGAGGAGGCTCTCGGAGTTGGGAGTCGCCCCGCGGCCTCTTCGCAGAAGCCAGAGCCGCACTTTCCCTGCTCTGAGGCATCAACCGCTCAGCACAGGGCCTGGCCCACAATAGATGGTCTCTGAAGAGAAAGAGGAGCCTTGGGGTTTCTGTGGCCAGCAGTGGCACCCAGAGTCCTGGGTGTGAGGAAAGTGGGGGATCCCCCTGCCTTTCCCCTCCTCCAGATACCGGGAACCTCGTGTCCGACTTCGATCCTCAGCTCCACCTCAGGTGGCTGATGAGGACGGTGCCGAGAAGGCCCCCCAGGACTCTTCTTCCTCATTCAAGCAGTTGCTCTCGTGGGAAGTGGGGCCAAAAAAGAAGAAGCAGCAGCAGCTAACTCAACAAAACCGGCTGTTAGGGAGGAGCGGCCAGTGGGTACCCCTGTAACGGAAACTGTTAGAACAACTTTGCACCCTCCTTCAAGGAAATAGATAATAAATCCTTCTCCGTTGGTGGATTTCTTGTTTCTCAGGATTCCAAAGCCGCCTGTGGTTTCAGTTATCGGCCCTCTAAACGGAGCTGGGGTCTGGGTTAGCCTCTGGCCACAGACCTGGACAGGGAGGGGTTTATCTTCTGCCACAGCTACTAGTGTGGGTGGGAACAAAGGGATGGTGCTATCTCTCCAGGCAAAGAAAACTAGCCTACATCAGTTCTGTGGGGGCCAGGCACTGCACTTTTAAATTCTAACTCATTTCAGGCTCTGACACCTAAGCTGCGCTAAGATACTGTTGTGTGTAAGGTGGATAAAGTAGAAATCACATGTTAGTCCTGAGTTGGAGAAGGGAACAAAAATGGAGAAGACTCTTCCCCAGTTTTTTCAGTGACACACACTTACTCTCAGCTCCAGAAGCCTGTCAGTGAATTGGCAAAGCTGTGGTGCACACTCGTGACTGGGGCCTGAAGTTGTGGCTTGAATCTCTAGAAGTCCATGAGGCTCCCAGCAGCACTCTGTTTGCAAAGACAAAACCGAGCAATGAACTGTACTTGCTTTGTGAATTCACAAGGGAAAAAGACATGCATTCTTAAGGTTTCCTCCATCCACACCAAATTCCCTCAAAAATCTGTATGTAAAAAGGGCAGGGGTCTCTTGTGACAAGTCAGAATGTTTCCTAACAGCTCAACTGTCACCCATTAGAGGTAGAACTTTGTCCAGATCTTCAGCTCTACTTTCCAGCAATTTCTCCTTCCTTTCCTTCTCTGCTACCCACCCCCCTCCTCTTCCGCTCTGTTTCCTGTTTCATTTTCTGGCTCCTGCTCTGACAGGAAAACAAGAAAGCTGAACCTTGTGCTCTCAAAGCCCTGGCTTGTCAGAATGGAGGAAGACTAGGTGGGATGGGAGGGGGTTCTAGAAGGGCCTCCAAGACTGCGGGCAAGTAATTGAGGAGGCAGCTCTCTCCAGTCTGCTTTTAGAGTCTGCAGCTAAAATGGAGCCTGCATCTACACAGGGAGCCAGCTGAGCAACCAGCACGGTGGGAGAGCCAGGCAGACAGACATATCCAAGGGCTCCAGAACGACTCTATACCACCCGGTCACTTCTATTAAGAAGCAAATATCCCATACCACCAACAAATGATTTCATAATACAAATTTCTGACCTAAACAATACAAGCAATGCATCACTGTTTCTAGAATCCTAGAAGGTAAGAGAGTTACAGCATTTCTGTTTCTTGAACTTGCCTGGCTCTGCTCTTGCTGCTTCCCCTGCTTGAAATGCCTCACTGCCGGACCACCCTTTGGCCAGCCCACTACCTTCAGGTCTCAGCTGAAAGGTGGCCTCCTCAGAGAGGCTTTTTCCCACTACCCAGCCACATCCAGCACCCTGTACTATCCCATCACCCTGTTCTGTTATCTTCATAGCACCTATCACTACCTGATTGTCCTGTCTATGAATTTTACTGCTTTCATTGTCTGTTCCCCTCTTATGGAATATAAGCTTGTGAGAGCAGGGGCCACGTTCACCAAAGTATTACCACTACTTAGAACAGTGCTTTGCACATTGTGTGTACTCAGTAAAGATTTGGTTGATAAATCAGTTTGTTGGCCCTGATACCTCTATTTTATGGATGTGGGAACGAGGCTCAGAAAAGGGAAGTGGCTAGCCTGAAGTTACATAGCTGGTGGCTAAGGCGAGACTTGAATTCAGATCTCCAGGCTGGTTCTTCTTTCCTGCCACTCGACACTATTTTAAACTTTCTCAGGTTTACCTCTTTCCCTCTCTTCCTTTTGTTCCACACAACTAAGAATCTGCACAGGCTATGCCAAGAACCCTGCATAGTGCACACCGCGTCTTAACAGCTCCTATCTACTCTTTCCTCTACTAAATTCCCATCTTACTCCACAAAATAGGAGTGCCTACCCTGTGACAGGGGATGAGGATGTAGCACTGAACAAGACGGACGCAGTCCTTGTCCTCATGGAGATGACAGTAATATCTACCTCATGGATTCTAGAGCGCTTGGCCCAAAGTGCTCACTGAAGGCGGGCTGTTGTAATTCCCTGAACAAAAAGGGGGAAGAGCGATGTTCCCACTGGAGGTGTGAAGAAGGAAGTTCGGTAGTTCTCATGGAGCATTCACCATGCTGGAGCAACCTGACAACTCGTTTCTTTCTGTAGCACCTTGCCTGGCTCCAGGTACCGTATCCAAAGGTGGCTTTGGCTGCAGACCGGGCAGAGGAACAGACCAGTGTGTCCATTCTCAGTAATTCAGTTTCAGACACTAGACTTTCCATGGCCCCAGCCCTATGGGAATGATGGAATAGCCGACCCTCATCTTGGCTTTGAGGCCACGCCGTTATGGGACAAAAGTGACCACACTGGCTTCTGATTCTGTTACTGCCAACTTAGCAGGCAGGGGCTAATGCCTGTGATGACAGGCAGAACTTTACGCTCCATCTTTTCTCTGTGGGCACTCACTGGCAGTTTCCAAGGATGTTGGGTGACATTCACATCCGTCCTGAAATCGGGGGTGGCACCAGTCAGGTTTTGGACGTTCCATTTGGCCTCTGTTGTATCATTTGAAGGTGTCCATCCACCGCGGGACACCCCACCCTGCCTCTCAATTGCAGGAGCCAAACACTGATCCTTTAGAGGCCGCAGACACTAAGTATTTTTCACCCTTCCTTCGGTGTTTGCCTTTCAGTACTTAGAAAACCTTGACCCGACTGCGGCCTAGTGGGAAGGGCCTTAGCCACTTGGGGGTGGCAGTGCCTGCAAGGCAAAAGAGCCAATGAGGTTGAGAGTATTGTTTAGGCCAGACTTGGCAGCTCTCCAGCTATGAAAGAAGGTTAAGGTCATTTGTGGGGGGGGGGGGCGGGGAGGAGGAGCCTGGGAAAAGAACTGCTGGCCACACCCCTGGGTTCTCTACTGGCGAGGTTCTATTTACTTCTCAAAAGCAAATTACTCACAGCTCAGTGGCTAGCAGTTCTCTCAGCCTGTGGTAACTCCAGTCCGAAACTGGAGACCAGGCTAGGCTCCCCCTGCATTGCAGGGGAGCAGATGAAAGGAACCCAGGAAACCAAACTCCTAGGTAATGCTCCACACATAGCCCAGAAATGCACTTTCTACACTAGAAAATGGAGTTCAAGAGGCCCGGTACAAAACATAGCCATTAGCAACACAGCTCACCAAAATATAGATATGAAAAGTTTCCCGTGTAGTTTTTTTTCCAGAAGAGTCCTAGGAAGGCATCTCGGTTGACGAAGGTGAGCCATTGTCTCTACCTCCCTCCCCCTCAGTCAATAGAGGAATACTGATTATTCATTCATTCCTGTCCCTGACCCAAATATTAACAAGCACACTTAGCTCGATGAACACTTGGTTGAAATTCTTGGGACAATTTTTACCTTATGCTGAATACGACAAAAACAAATCTTGCCTGCTGAGCTCCGCAGCTAGCTTCAGTTACTCCTGGGGTCCTCTGCCCCAGGGAGGAGGGCCGCAGCTGTGGGACCCCACTTGGACATTCTTTCCTGCCACTCGACACTATTTTAAACTTTCTCAGGTTTACCTCTTTCCCTCTCTTCCTTTTGTTCCACACAACTAAGAATCTGCACAGGCTATGCCAAGAACCCTGTGGGTGGGTGCGCTCAAACCACTTTCCTCAGCTGTAAAATGGGAGCCAGAATACTGACTTGCAGGCACAATCCTTGCAGGATTACTTGATGGGCTACTTCGGGTACACAAGTAGGTACGCACTAGAAAACTGATGTTTCGAGTTTCACTTCTAAGTGTCCACAACAATGGCATTTTCTCTGCTACTGCTTCTGGTCTCTCCGCTGTTTCCCCAAGGAAGGAGATGAACAGAGACGCTGTATATGGCAACATTCGCCTCATAAAAGTAACTGCATCTGGCCAACATCTACAGTTTCATTCAACAACTCCTTAAGTGGTCACCCTGTGTCGTAGGACCCGGATGTAGCAGTGACCAAAATAATAATGCCCTCAGAGAGCTTACATTCTAGTGGGAGACGACAGGTGAGTAAAATATACGGTTGACCCTTGAACAACAGAG
The DNA here is from genome assembly GCF_054177405.1 of Leptonychotes weddellii. Lineage (NCBI taxonomy): Eukaryota > Metazoa > Chordata > Mammalia > Carnivora > Phocidae > Leptonychotes > Leptonychotes weddellii. The sequence goes on along the minus strand of NC_138372.1, from coordinate 18,653,089 downwards.
GGTTTGAACTGCACAGGTCCACTTAAACAGATTTTTTTCTGATACAGTGCAGTACTATAAATGTATTCTCTCTTCCTTATGATTTCCCTAACATTTTTTTCCCTCTTCCTTACTTGACTGTAGGCATACTGCATATAATACAGATAACATACAAAATAGGTGTTGATCTACTGTTCATGTATCAGTAAGGCTTCCGGTCAACAGTAGGCTATTAGTGTAGGTTTTGGGGGAGTCAAAAGTTATACATGTATTTCTGGGGGGTGCCTGGCTGGCTCAGTCAGTAGAGGATGTGACTCTTGATCTCAGGGTCATGACTTCACGCCCCACGTTGGGGGTAGAGATTACTTAAAAAACAAAAAGTAAAAATAAATAAAAGCAACATTTGTAAAATTTGAAAAAAAAAAAAAAAAAGTATTTTTGCCCGGGCAGGGTGTTGGCAGCCCTGGCCTCCACACCGTTCAAAGGGCAACCGTACAACAGGCCGGACGTAACAAGGGCTACAAAGAAGAATAAGGCAGAGAGGGAAATAAGGCAGGGGGGCAGAGACTGCTATTTTAAATAAGGTGGCTAGGGAAGGTTCACCGACACAGCATTTGAGCGAAGACCCGAAGAAGAGGACTTCAGTCACAGAGTTATCTGGTCGAAGAGTATTCTGGACAGAGGGGACGGTAGATACGAAATCCCTAAGGTGGAAACATTCCTTTGTGGGGGAGTGAGCAATGGGGAAGAGAAAGGGGGCCCAGAAACCTAACAGCAAGCCAGACGACCAAGGGTCTCGCAGGTCATTTATAAGGATCTGGACTTTACTCCGAGTGAGAAGACTGAAGGATTTTGATCTTAGGTTTCAAAGGGAGTGTTCTGGTTGCTAATGTCAAGAATAGGTTCAACCAGGCAAAGCAGAAACAAGGAGGATATTTCAAGAATTTAAGAATGATAGGATAGTGTCTTGAACTACAGTGGTAGTGGCCCGGCTGAGGGTTCTTTTTTGGAGAGGGCGAACAGACTGGATGTGGAAACGAAAGTAGTTTTTTGTTTTGTTTTGTTTTGCCAAGCAATGGAGTTGTTGTTTCCTGGGGAAAGGATGGGAGAAGCAGGTTTCTAGGGGAAGATAGGGCATTCTAGCTCGGGAGTGTTCAAATGAATCTTCCACACAGTTAAGTTGGAGGCTGCCTTGAGATAAATGCTTGTCTTACTGTTAAAAATTTCTTAGAAAAGGGGCGCCTGGGTGGCTCAGTCGTTAAGCGTCTGCCTTCGGCTTAGGTCATGGTTCCGGGGTCCTGGCATGGAACCCCGCATCGGGCACCCTGCTCAGCGGGAAGCCTGCTTCTCCCTCTCCCCCTCTCCCTGCTTGTGTTCCCTCTCTTGCTGTGTCTCTGTCAAATAAATAAATCTTTAAAAAATTTCTTTTCTTAGAAAAGCAGATATCCTCCCTTAAGCCAACTATTTCAAAAAAAATTTTTTTTTCTAGACTATCATCAAAATTTCTTTGGCTATTTACACCCATTTTATTTCAAGAGGCTAACAGCCTTTTATGCCGAGAACTTCCTCTTGCAGGTGAAATCATCGCAGATGCTTTCTTAAATTTACTTACACTGTGGAAGGTAGAGCGGAATATGGTACAGAAATGACAGGGCCCAGGATGCCACCATTCAGGGAAGAGGGCACACCAAGGGAGATTTCCAAGAACAGGACCAGCAACCCCCGCCCCCCCCAAAAGGTCAGGTTGTTAAATCGTGTGAAAACAGTAAAAAGCCTCACAAACGTCTTACCAAGATTTAATGTACATTTATTCTTAACACGTGGAACATATAGTATAAAGATTTCATACTGAATAAATGATATTCATTAAGCCAAAAAAGGAAAAAAGGAGGAATTTACATCAAGTTTTAGCTACATTGTTTGAAATACAAATATGCAGATTTTATCACTGAAAAAATCTCAATTGTGTTTCTTCATCAGGAACTTCAACTGAACCTAGAACTTTTTCACACCTCGATTAGAAAGAAAACAAAACAAAACAAAAACCCAGAAAAAAATAAACTATAAGTTGATTGGCTGCTGAGACAGCAAGGACTTTTTACAGAGACCTGTACAGCGTCGTGCCAAGAGGGGCGACGTCTGGCAAGAGATTAAATAGCTGTGTCTCGCTTTGTGCAGGTCACCAACTTGTTAACTCGTCATACTATAAAGGGGCGGCTGGGAGGGGGACCAAACTGTGGGGATCCAAGGGTATGTGCAATGTACAACGTCATATATATACACACGTGGCAGCGCAGCCGCTGCAGCTAAAGGTTAAAACCAGTTCTAAGAGGTGATCTCAGGGTTATTCATACAATCAAGGAGGAGAGAAAGAGGTCAGGGTGTTGTAGGTTCACACATGATACTTTGGGGGAAAAGCCTTTTTTTTTTTTCTCCTCAACATTTAACTAAAAACATTTTTAAAAACTACAGCTTGCTGCTGACCCAGCGTTTTCTCTTGTTTCCATGTGAGACATTATTATTACAGTATGTTTACAGTATCAGGTGTACAGTACAGTACATGAAAGGGTCTACACTCTACTGCACAGGCCTCTCCAGTGAACAGGGTCTGTCCACAACTGCGAACTTCTCGGCTCCTGCAAGATTGTGAATGTACAACAATAAACCACACACAGTTCAGCAGTCACCTTTTTTGTCCTTCAGAGGTTTTTTTTTTTGTATTTTTTTCCTTTTTTTTTTTTTACCATTAAAAACAGTTATGAAATGTGGCATCCCATTGATGCAAGGGCCGGGAAAGCCATTTTTATTTTATTTTATTTTATTTTTTTTTCCCCAAACTCACTGTAAACGACAGTAACTTTGGTTAAAATAAAAAAGTCTTCTATGTAGGCAGAGCTTTGTCTTTTCAAATAGGGTGGGGTCCTGAGGGGGTAAGGTGAGGACAAGGAACAGAAAGGTGTGAGGTGGGCGGGGGGGGGGGGGCGGGAGAGGAGGAGGAAAGAGAAACAGGAGAGACTTTTTACCCAAGGGAGAAGCTGGACAGCACAGGGTAAACTGGATTCTGAGGTGGTTTTGCATAAATAAAGGGCAACAGTCAGTTTCTAAGTTCTCCACACACGCACACACACACAGGGAGGGAGGTGTCCCACGGCTGTCATGACTGGCCAATCAAAAACAGTACATCACAAATGACTTGTGAAACCAATGAGTTCATCAACGGTGATACCGAGATGTCCAACAGCCGCGACTCGTACAGCGTGAACTCCGAGTGGTTCTCGTCCACCTTGGCCAGGGCCAGCAGCGCGCGGGCAGCCCGCCGCATCATGTCCACACTAGTTGGCTCGAAGGGCGGGTTCTGCATGTGGAGCAGGCTGGCCTGGCTCTGCTGGAACTGGGTGGCAGCAAGGCTGTCCTCCAGGAAGCCGAGGAGGTTGCCGATGCTGCCCTTCTGCACGGCGATGGCGCGGGCTGCCAGGCTGTCGCCCTGCGCCAGGTTGGCCAGCAGAACCACGGCCATCTCCCGGCACACCGGGTTCTTTCGGTCACTGAGGAAGCGCACCATGGTGCTGTACAACTTCTCCAGGCGGCTGAAGGGGGGCGTGGCCAGGATCAGGTCCACATTGTTGTCCTGGATGCTGAGTTTGCTGAGGGTTTCCAAGACCAGTCTCTGGGGGGAGAGGACGGCGTTGGGGCCCAGGGTGGAGAAGGGGTCCTGGGCTTCAGCGGAAGGGCAGACTGCCCAGTGTAGGAGTCCGTCCAGGACAGGCAGGCAAATGCTCTCAGGGTACGGGGAGAGGTCCAACTGCCCCGAGATGTTGGCGAGCGTGACCAAGGTGTTTTCCCGGAGCATCTCCAAGCAGTCCCACCACCACTCCACTTTGTTGCAGCTCACCCCTTGGTCCTGCTCCTCCTCCTTCTCGTAAGTCAGTGGTGCCTGCTTCCGCTCTGGGTGCTTGTGGTGCAGGAGGATCAGCTTGCCCAGGATCAGCAGCAGCCCCGGGTGTTTGGACATCTCAAAGTCGTTGCCGGGCACAAACGACAGGCTTCGGATGGTATTGGAGACACAGACGCAGCGCTTAGCGAGGGAATCCTGCCAGTCCAGAAGGGTACACAGTGGAGTCTCATCTTTACTGTGGGGTTCGTCCTCTAGGATCTTGATGTTCCGGTGGCTCTGTGCCGGGCTGATGCCGAATGGAAACTTGCTGCTCTCCTTGGTGGCCTCTGCATTCTTAGCTCCCTCCTCGGTCAACGTGCTAGACCGGGTGGACAACATGTCATCCATTGTGGCTGTGATCCGTTTCTCCGGAGGGCCATCAGGTGGGGGGCCCTCCTGTTCTGTTGTCCCTGGAGTACCCTCTGCTGCTGTGACATGTTTCCGGGTGACTGGTGGGCAGGGCACATGAGGCCGGGTCGGCAGCAGCTCTGTCTTGCTCTCAAAGTGGGTCTGGATATGCTCAGTGGTGTCCCCCCCACCAATCCGCCAGTGCAGCAGGCCACTGTCAAACTCCTGCACGCGCCCAAGCTTATCTGAGCAGTCCACCACAAACGGGTCATTCTTCTGCACAATCTTTACTGGAAGCTTGTCAAACTTACTAATCAGTTTCTCCTCACTACTCTCTGAGGCTGCCTTGTCCTTGCCCGAGAAGGCCATCTCCTCGTCATTTTCCACTACTTCCTCTTCTTCTTCCTCCTCTAGTTTAGGACCTAGAAGGTCTTCCTCTTCCTCCCCCTCCATGGGGGCTGGACTAGACGCCTTGCTGAATCTCCCAGGGTCCAGTAGTGTTCTCTGTCCTGGGTCACCCACCTCATACTCCTTTAAAATGCCAAAGATCTCGATCAGGCAACGTCGGAAATATTCCACAAGGAGCTCTAGCAAACCTGGGAGCTAAAGAGAGAAAAACAGGAAATAAATGAAGGAAGAAAAGTGGGCTAAAGGAGAGAATCCTTGATCTGAGAGGCCTCCCACAGTCTTCTACCTAATCTCCCCTCCTTTCCTTGTAGGTCAGACATCTGTATCCCCAGGAGAGACAGAGTTGCTCCTTTACCAAAGGCTCTCCACAGAGTAAGTCATTCAATCTTTCCTATGCCCAGCATACAGTTCTTCCTTCTGCTCAGCCTACCTCCACGTAACCTGCCTCCAGCAGGACGGACATGCTGACCGACAGCTCTGCACCTCACCTCTTGGCCTCCTCTTCCCAACCAATTCCTGCTTTTCTTCACCAGGCCCAGTTTCCTACCTGCTGGTCATTGATACTGTCCCTCTTAAGACACTCTCTATATTCCACTGCCAAGTATAGCCCAAGGCTAGGCATGGTGGGATGATCCCTTCAACACGAGCTAAGAAAGGGAAAGCAGTGTGGACAGATATTGACCTGCTCTCTTCTCCTAGCTCCCCAACATTCCAGGAGGCTGGACCTCCATGAGTCAATCATGCAACATAATGAGTGGGATGAGGCTTCAGTCCTCCAAACATTGGTCTAAGCTGGTGCTAGGTAGACCCAAGTTCCAGCTTGGATCCTGTATAGGTCATTTACCTCTAGAAGAAAACACTAATCTCCAGTCAGATTAATCTCTGGCCAAAGAGAATAAAGCAGAATGGAAAAAATAAGGGCTTTAGAATTAGAAAGATCTAGGTTTGCATTCTAGCTTTTCTAGGAACTAGCCATGTGATTTAAACTCTCTAACCTATACTACTTCTATCTTTCCACTGAACGCAATGGAAATTCCTACACTTGACACCGACTGTTCTGAGGTCTAAATGGAATATACCAAATGCCTGGCATATGGAAATTGCTCAATCAATACCTGTTCCTTTTCCTTCTCATGGGGGGCAATTTTATGTAATGGACATAAAGTTGGGCTCTGGAATCAGAAAGACTGCTGACAGCTGTGTGAACTTGGGCAAAGATAAGACTCTGAGCCTGTGTACTCTTCTCTAGGAGGCCACATGTGTCTCAGAAGGCTGTTGTGAAGATGATATGAAAGAACATATGAAGGACCTAGCCCAAAGTGATGGCACACGAAATGGTTAACTCTTAACAATTCCCTCTAGTCAGCTCCTTGATAGATAGGTTGGTAGGTACACTAAGGATGATCAAAAGAAAGAGTGGGATGGTGCAGCAGAAACTCTTCCTAGCTATTGGTAAGACTCAAGGTGCACGTCTTGTGGAGAGAGGATCTGGAGAATCACCTCTGCAAGAACATAATTAAAATACCACCACCACCACCCACAAGCAGACTTCACTTCCCCTTCTATACCTTAGGAAAACGGGATCAATAAAGACCTCCTATATTCACAGTGCATGAAGACAGAGAAGAAGAAACTGCCGTGCTCACTAATAAAGACCACAGGTTTTTCTTGGTAGTCTTGAAAGTTGGGTGTCTTCACTCACACCAATAGAATCTGCATTTCTTTCTTTTTTTTTTTTTTTTTGCATTTCTTACCAATACCAAAAAGTTTCTCCCAAATTCCCTTTGAAGTCAATCCTGATACCTTACACAAATTATTACTGTTCTCAGTGCTCTGGGCCCACGGCCAGTGGCAACGTACTGGCACAGAAGATACCAGAGAGTGAGCGAGAGAGGGGAGACCATGTTGGCCGGGGATGGCTTAATTCCCTGTGTCACTTAGTGCGGTCTGCTTCAAGATCCCAGGCCCTCCCATCCTTCCAATCTTTCCCAGGCACCTGTACTCACCTGACTGAGGTTGAAGGTCATGATGCTGTTGTCATCATACAGCAGGATGTTAATGGTGTCTAATGCCCATGTGCTCTCTGCCAGCAGCCCAGACTTGAGGGACATCATTACCCGCCATGCCTCCGGGGTTCCTGAAATAAACCTCCATGTCGCCCATCTACCAAGCCCAGGTTGGCCAGATGCTCCCCCAGGGCTGGCCCATCAGTCAGGCTACTCTGAAGATAACACATGGCAGGAGGCAGTTCCTATCTAGGAGAAGACACACATCTGCTTCTAGGCTCCCTTAGGACATCACTGCATGGCGCTTCTTTTGGTAAAGCCTGAAATCAGCTGTTTTCCTTATCCAAAGTTCTTTGGCTCTATTATAGACAACACTGGACCAAGATCTTATCCCATCCGGAATATTAGGATGGAGAAAGAAAAATGGACAAGATTTTAAGGGGCAGATGAAGCAACCTGACGAGGGAGGTCTCCTTACCGATGTCTTTCATCGTGAGCCGCCTCCTCTGCTTCAACACGGGCTGTGTTGCTTCCACGGAGCCAGGTGGGAAGGTGATGTCCCGCCGAATCATGGGCGGCTGCACGGGGGCAGGTGCTATGTGCGAGGCAGGTACCGGGGGACCTGCCTTTTGCATCTTCATCCCAGAGTGTAGGAATGGAGACTTGCTAGGAGAGGTGCGGTTCTCCATTGGCCGGGGCAGGGGAGCGGGGCTGGATACCTGAGGAATGTGATTCTGCATGCTTGGCGGGGGCTGGTAGTTGGAAGGAGGGGGCCTTGTCATGGGGGGCACGGGGGCAGAGGGACCATATGGGGGCTGCCGTGTGCCATGGGAAGGCCACGGGCCTTCATGGTTGGCCCTCTGATCCGTATGCAGCATTTCATCTGTTCGGTTCACGCCATGGTAGGCGGGGCCCTGGGGGGCAGAGCCAGTGCTCTGCCTGTTGGTGTAATTGTAGGTCATGTCATTACGCCCCTGCCACATGGTGCCTTGCTGAGCGACCTCAGCCGATGCTTGTATGGGGCCGCCCATCATCTGCGGTGGCATGTTCTGCTGGGCATTGGAGCCAGGGGGCGCAGAGACACGGTCTCGGCCAAACTGGAATGGAAACTGGTTCTGGGGGCCGCCCGCTGGTCGGCGCTCAGTAGCAGCGGCGGCCGTGGCAGGATAGGCGTTGCCATACTGGTTGTACACATCTTGCTGAGGGGAAGGCTGGGCGGCTTGCTGCTGGCTGGCAGGCTGGGGCTGGGCGGGGGGCAACTGCTGCTGTTGGGGCTGCCCCTGCCCCGTGCTGTACGGCACGCTGTACATCTCCCCTTCGTGCCGCTTGGCAGGAGGGCCGTATGTGCCGTCCATCGGCCGTTTGTAATTCTAAGACAGGGACAAGCAGAGGGGCAGTTAATATTCTGCACGCAGGGACACAAGACGCACAGCTGCCGAGATGGCTACACCAGACACTCGCCGGCTTCCTTCTGTGCCTCCAGGGGGGACAGGGACTCCAAGGGAAGAAAGGAATCACCTTTACAAATGATCTTTTGAAGTTGTTTCTGAAAGCAAGAATCAGTCCCTATTTCCCCTGGTCTCCCTTGCTCTAGGTAGAAAAATGTAGAAAAGTTCAAAAATCAAAATAAGATCGGTTTCTAGCCCTTTTGGAGAACTAGCGAGACCGGACTGGAATCTAAACAGGGATGAGATTGAGGGCTCGGCTCTTCAGCAGAACTATGTGGGTGGGAGCATACCAAAGGACCTAGAGCAAGCCTTCCTTAAACTCTCCAACTCAGCCTTCTAACCGGCTCCTGGGGGGAACCCAGCTGCCCTCCTCACCTGCTGCTGCTGCTGATACATTGTGGTCTGCTGGCTGGGGAAGGGGCTGCCGGAAGGGGTGCCTTGAGTGGAGAACTGATTGCCATAGGAATCATGTCTGCAGGAGGGAGAGAATCAGAGGATCAGGGCGGGAAGTGGCAAAGCCTGAGCCACAGCGACGCCGATAGCAGCCTTCACTCACCGCTGCTGCTGCTGCTGCGGCGGGTAGCGGCTGGGAGAGTACATCCCCGAGTCTGGGTTGGAAGGCATGAGAGTCGGCTGTGGGGCTCCGGTGCCCATGTTTCCCTCGGGTCCTATTCCAGGCTCCGTCCTGTACACAGGTGGAGCAGTGGATTGAGTCCACAATAGCTGTGGGGGGCTGGGGTGGGACAGGAGCAGGGGCCACGCTCACCTCACTCTGTCATAAGGCCCTCCATAGGGATAGTGCTGTCGCGGTCCCATCGCCACATTTCCCAGCCCAGGGCCGGCAGCTCGGCTGTAGGGGTCCATCCCACCGTTGGGGCCCTGCCCCGAGGACATGAAAGGATCGCTCCCTGGAGCTGTGCGCAGAAAGAAGGTGTGAGCAAACCGGTAAGCCAGCAGGCCTCGCAGCCTACACCTTGCCTGCCCCAAAGACCAAGCCCTCTTCAGGGCTTGGGTTTGTTCCTAGTTTCCTTGACGGGTTCAGAAGAGATCTAAAGAGGTTCCAACCAGCAAAGAGCACGTACTTGTTAAAGTGTGACAAGGTGAGGCCAGGGAGAGGGAGACAAGAAAGGAGGTAAGGATGAAGAGTGGTGGTTGGGTCTGGAAAGGCCTATCTCCGAGAATGGCTTGACAAGAACCGTGAACCACTCTCAAGATATCCCCCCATTTCCCTGGCCCTGTCCTCAAGCAGTTGGTCACCTTTCCTCATGCCGCCATAAGGATCCTTATTTGGCTCGTAGGACATGCGCCCCATCATGTCAGAGGTATTCATACTGGGCTGGTACCCAGGGTTTGGAGTCATGGAATTCCGCTTCTGGAATGTGGGGTCACTTCCATCAGGAAACGCATCCTGGATCCCAACCGAATTGCTCCTGCTCCAGAGTGAGGAAAGCCAATTAAACCCCAAATAAAGCAATTCCTTCAGTAAGCAGGGCACGTGAGAGTCCCTGGCTGGGTGGGCAGAGCAGGGACCACCCTGGGCTGCACAGAAGCTCATGCACTTCTGCCCAGGTCCTCCAAGCAACCTGCCCCTGCTCCTGGCCTTACCTCATGCCTGGCAAGGGGGGGATCTGACTGTGTGGTGTGGATGCTGGAGTTGGTGGCTTCAGGTCTCCTCCTTCTGCCATGGAACTGCTGGTTGACTGAGGTGTCTGTGGCCCCTGCATAGACCCAGATCCCGCTGTGGACAGAGATGTGGGGTGAGCCGGCAGGTGTTTAACTCTCACAGAAATATACAAATGCCCTGGGGTTTCTTTGGAAAGGACTGTTGTAAGGGTAAAGCTGGGGTTCTTTAAAGCCTAAATCACCCTTCTCAGCAGGGAATATGTAAGGCCAGGTAATAAAAAGGGAATTTGAGGGTTCTTCTTCTTCTTCTGCTTTTTTTAATATAGGCTCCATGCCCAGTGTGGAGCCTGACGTGGGGCTTGAACTCACGACCCTGAGATCAAGACCTGAGCTGAGATCAAGAGTCAGACGCTTAACTGACTGAGCCGCCCAGGTGTCCTGGGGAATCTGAGGTTTCTATTGCTCCTTGATGCTGTTTTGCATTTGGAGAACAGGAGCAGTGTGGCAATGCCATCACCATGCTAGTGTTCCCTTGTGTCTCTGCCAGCTTCCCTGACTACTTTTCTTTACTTCCCCAAGGACCCTGTCTAACCTACTAAACCCTGTAATGCTGGTGCACAAGTTCCCAGTCAGAGCCCCTGGAATCCTAGGTAGGAAGGCTCCACCTTGCCCCAAACCTTCAGTGTACTTTAAGAACCTAGGAGCTCCTACTCACAAGCATCTAGCACAGTGTCACCTCTCAGGTTCCAATGTTCTTCTAAGCTGATGCAAGCAGAACTACCAGTAATTAATGTTTCCATTAGTTACCATTCCCAGCAGCAGATATCCCACTGCTTAGGCCTCCCCAGCCGATGAGTCATCTCAGGCACTCATTACACCCTCAGAGGTCAACACCAGGGCACATGTGTTCACACCCACCTTCTAGGAGCCCTGGCCTTCTTCCCTCCCCATGCTTGCCCAGGCCCCAGCCTCCTCTCAGAAAGGAGGGTGGGCAGAGGCACTCCCATCAGAGAGTTCCATTCATATCCCCTCCCCTCCCCCTCCTTCCCATTCATTAGCATATCAGCTCCCTGGGGAATTCAGGGCTCGAGTCTGAGCTGCATTCTAAGGCGCTGACATCAGTGGGCCAAAGCTCCCAGATGGCCCTGCCTCACTGCGGATTTGTCAGATTTCCCTACTCCTCTGGTGTCCCTCCTACTCGCTAGTTTACAAACATTTGGCAAGATGCCAGGTGCACAATGAAAATTAAAACTTAAGGGCTGCTGCAGACTACCTCTCAAGGGAGTCGCCACTGTCCGCTCTTTAGTTCTGTCAGCGTGGTAAGCCCTGGGGTAGGGCAGGGCAGCGCAGCGCACATATCCCTGGGGCCACGCACTGCTGAATAAGGAGTCTGGACCCCTGAATGCTCCCCGTGAAGGGTGAGCCTTAGTGGGGCTGCTCACCCGATCCTTACCAGGAGAGGGAGGTTGGATCTTGGGCTGGGACTTCTTGGAATCAGCAGCTGCAAAGATGTCTGGGGGAGGGTCTTCTCCCCGTTCAATCTTGCACTCAAAGGCATAGAGACACTGGATATACTGCTTTTTCAAGGAGCTGGCAGCACTGCTTGAGGTGCCCACATTGAGGTTGGTCGCAAGTTCCCGCCATTTTTTGTTCTTGTTGACCTGTACAACCAACCGAAGAGTTGAGGTACATCTTCCACCTGGTCTTCCTGCTCACAAGCCCCAAACCCCATCAGGCTACCAGGCACTCATCTCTTACGGAATCACAGTTCTCAGTTAACCACCAAAGTTAACCCCCCTCAGTGCAGAGTCCACAACAAATGTTAAATCCATGGCTAGCTGCCCTCTACCCTCAACAGGCTCTATCCATAGATTACTGCAACTAGCAGACAGTGCTTATTCAAAAGAGGGCAAATTTCACATCATTATTAATGGGAGAGAACAGAATTCGGAAGGTATGATGCTTTACACGAGTATACTACTGAAAAATGGTGTGCAAATCACCATCAGATCCAAACCCCTTCAAAGGCAACAATAAAAATCAACATTTTCCAAAATGGAGACATGGCAATATCAGCTACCACTCTGCTAGACTTACTTTGTCAAACTGGAGGTTTCCATATCTGGGCTGTTTTCTCGTTGTGGGGCTCTTTGCAAATTTTACATTCTTGTGCCACTGCTGCCCTGCTTCTCAGTGACATGTCACCAACTACAAGCCCCCTTCTCTCACCAGTCACTGTCCTGATTGTCCAGGAGATGCTTCAGGCCCTCTAACTTCTCTGTGCCCTCCCAGCGGCCAGCCTATACTTGTCTCCTTTCCTAAGCTTCAGGACACACTGACCAAGACCATTCCCCAATCCCTACAGTTAAATGGTCTCTCTGCTCTAGCCAGGCAGGTCTCCTTCTTCATGTATTCTTATGCTTACTCATCCACCCCAAAGGCTGGGAACACCAGCTTTCCAGTCCCAACACACAAAGGAAGCTCAACTGACCTGGTACCTGTGATACCAGAGAGAAGAGTGATAAGGAAGCAAAGAGAGGGACAACCTAGATGGCGGGGAGGTGACCAGGAACACTTTCCAGAGCAGGCTAACATCTGAGCTGAAGCCTGAAGGTTGGGGATGGAGCTGGTTGGGTATATTCCGGACTCTCTCCTATATCTCCATGCCACGTAGGCCGGTCAACTGGATGACCCCTTCCTCTACCTACACCCTACTAATCCTTCACAGAAGCTCAGGACTCATATTCTGCCTTCTTGGAAGCTTCACAAACTTATAACGGCACTCTTTCTCCTCTGAACTCCCACTGACTTTAGCATTCAATTACATCACAGCACCTAAAAGGCTGGTGTCCTTTCGCAAACTGGAAGACAGGCGCAGGCTTCGGGATTCCCTCTGTACCGCCATCCTAGGTTCGGTGAATCCAGAAGCCTATCCAATCAAAAGTATGCCGAACCTAACCCGACGCCCCCTCCCTTTCCCTACAGGCAGGAGAAGCCTGACTACGAGAACTCAGTACCAGGGAGAATGGCAGGAATAAGCCCAGGGTCACCTCAGAAGCCTGCTGTGGCTTTGCTTCCCACGCCAGTTACGTGGCGGTGTGCACGTGTCTTGTTTTGTTTTGTTTTCCTTTGTGGGGGAAGGGAATAAAGCCTGAAGGGAGAAGGAATTCATAACTGACTGTTGGTTGGCTTCATTCCAATCACTTTCTTTTCTGCTGGTGACAGCTGTTTTCCTCTTCTGATTTAGAAGGTTTGGAACACGTCTCTCCCCGCCACGCCTCCCCCTGAGCTCAGCCACAAACTCAGATCCAACAGCAGGCTCCTGATCTGATGACTACAGAACACGCATAGGAGGAAAGTTCCCAAAGCACAGCATTGCCTCAACTATTTGCCTCCTGGGCTGAGTGTAAAGCAATGCTGTAAGGTATCAGAGCAGGGGCAAGGCTCAGGGTGGTATTCAGTTCAGAGGTTTTTAGCACAGATTACTGCATTCACTTAAGTATGCCATATGGAATAACTAAACACCCCACCTACTTCATCCTTCATAAGCTACTTCTATTAAATAGCTCCTGAAATCCCATCTTCACTGGGACTGGAAGGAAAGGGTCAGCAACTACTCTGGCTACACCTGTTCCATCTTGCAGACCAATTTACATGGCAGAAATCTTGCTGCAAGCTTTGTGTATTATTTCTAGCTTTTGACAGTCTAGCAGGATACACACTACCCCTACTTTACAAATAAGTTAGGGTTCAGAGTGGTCATTCACCTTGATTAAGGTCACATGTGTTGTTAAGTGGCTAAGAAAGAATTCAAAACCAGACTCATCTCTCCAAACCATGCCCTTGCTTACTATGCCAAACTGCCTCCCGCATTTTCCCTATCTTTGTACCCCAGTGAGACCCTAGACATATGGTAAACTCATTGCTAATACTTCCTACTACCCAGGGAGGTCTCAGCCTCCTGTCTTTGTCTTATCTTCTGGAAGCCCTGTGCTTCCAGTCTGTCAGTATGTGCCTCAGAGAGCAGGAGACGGTGATGCCCCTGTGGGATGCTTGGCACCAGGTGAAGCCACTGAGTACCTAGAGAGAGGCTTGTTGAAACCACAGAGGAAGCCAAGTGCTAGGCACTCACCTGAGTCAATCCACCAATCTCCTTCACAGACACATAGAGGCGATAGAGGTCCAGAGGTTTCCTACCCACAGCAGGCAGATTTGTCATGCCCATGGCCTTCTCCTCCGTGAAGGCCAGATAACGGTCCACCCACATCTTCCTCTCAGGCTCACCACCCAGCTCATACAACTTGGTGATCTTCTCATTGGTTGTAGTAGAAGAACTGGATTTCTGGAAGGGGCAGGTCAAGATTCATAGGAACCGGTCAGATTCAAAGCCTATGCTAAGGGTGGTCTCAGAAGTCCCTTGATTAGGGCATTGGTAAAGCTTCTTATTCTGGGGTAGTCAGTAACATGTCCCTTGCCTTCGCAAGGTCAGAAGACCAAATGGGAGCTAGAAATTCTTCCTGTAAAGGAAGGAAGCTAACACTGCCTATATGTTATGCATTGGGTGCCGTGCTAGACGCCTTTATATATCAGCCATTATTAATTATCGTTCTCTTCAAAGGTAAGGAAGCAGGCACAGGAGGCCATTCCTAAAATCTCATTGTTTTTAAGTAGCAGAGCTAAGTGTCAAACCCTTATCCACCTGACAACAATGTCACTATACTACTTCCATGCTATTACCCAGGAGGCTGGGCATGATTTTATAAACTGTTTCAGAGAACTCAAGAAACTCAAAACGTTGATTTTGAGACAATGGGATAGACTAAAATGAAAAGAAACTTCCTCCTCTCAAGAAAGGGTCTCCTACCTGCCTGAAAGGCTTTGGATGTTAAATATCCTGTCCCAGACAGGAGGATGGCTAAAAGGGTCTGAGAGTCAGAGGTGAAGGTCCACAGGACGTGGCAGCTGTACATTTTTATTTCCCCTACTTTATAAGATAGGGAAAATGGGGTATGACAAAGGGCAGAAATGTTTCAAATGATTCAAACACTGACCAGGTCCCCAGACTGCCACACAACCCAACAGATAGCACACTCAGGGCCATCCTACAGGGAGGCCAAGCAAGGACCCAAACCCCCACCTGCCTCATCTTCCTCTCTATAGAACACAGGGCACCAACCATTCCTGCTGCTCTGAGTAAGGTCCAGGAAGAGAAGAGCAACTAGTTGCCCATGGCACACACCACCTATCAATGCATGAGGACAGGGTGCACAGTTTCACAAAGGGCATTACAGAGGATTCTACACTGCAGGCCTGGCATTTCCTCTATCACAGATAGCTGTGAGAACATTGTGTTATTTACATCAGGACCCCTTAGGCTAAATGAAATCTAATTCAATGAGCCACTAGCCTGGGACCCTTCATGATCAGAAGATCAGCCTTTTCTGAGATGATCTAGTCCATGTCATAAAAGGCTAGAGTCTAGTCACCCTCTTCTCTTTTTCCTTCCTATCCCTGGAGAGGATGGGACAGACAGTTGAGGAGTCAGGATATAAATCATTACCTTGGATTTGGATTCTGTCTTGGGTGTCCCGTCTGCCTTGTTGTTCATTTTGGTGGCTGGAGTTAACTTGACGTCCCCAAGGCCCATCATCTCTGGGCTGGCTGCCATCCCTATAAAAGAGAAAAAAATCTCAAGTCCAATAAGTTTGTGACATGAAGATCATTCTGGAAGAAATTCCTGGGATGAGCAAGGACTTGGATTTACCTGCTGAATTGTTGGCCATGGTCCCACCCATGGGATACGGGGGTCCCTGAGGGTTGATCATGCCAGCCATACTATTAATCCCTTGTCCGTAGGGAGGTCCAGTTCCCATCATGCCCCCCTGATTCATATTGGGGTAGCCTGGTGGCCTGAGGAAGAAGATGGAAAGTGAGAGAGAGACAAGAGTTAGACACATTGAGCTTTCATATTTGGAACTGAGCTAAATAGAGTTTGTGAGCCAAGATCATCTAGTGAGGCTTACAAGGAAAAAGTTTATGGGTTTCCCAAACCACAACCATGTACCACCTGACCCAGACATTCCTATCTACTACCTCCCACGAAAGGTTCTACGATGGTTCAGGCTCCAAACAGGAAACCATAGCTCAATTTTAAAGGATACAATCCTTGGAGAAGGGACCCCTACCGTGTCTCTTAAGTACTGCCTCCCTCTAAGTGTCAAAATGTGTTTCCATTTAAGGGCTTCTCTATGGCAAAAGGCCTAGATTTTACCACTCTGTCATGTCAAAACCCAACCAAACTGGACCCCTCATGGCACAGCACCTGGAGGTGCTTTCTTTTTTTTTTTTTCAAGATTTTATTTATTTATTTGACAGAGAGAGACACAGCAAGAGAGGGAACACAAGCAGGGGGAGTGGGAGAGGGAGAAGCAGGCTCCCTGTGGAGCAGGGAGCCCGATGCAGGGCTTGATCCCAGGACCCTGGGACCATGACCTGAGCCGAAGGCAGACGCTTAACGACTGAGCCACCCAGGCGCCCCGTGGATGTGCTTTCTTGATGGACCTACCCGCAAACTCTATGCTTCCATCATTCTGAAACACTACCAAACCCATCTCTTTACCATTAACCCCCCCTATTCTACCTTAGTTCATAAGCATTCCAGTATACAAGAGTCACTGTAAGAACTGTAGCCACCAACAGAGGGGTACACAGAGCCTTCAAAAGCCAGTAGAATCATATTCACTGAAGTGAACGGCCACCAAAGTGAGTGTCCAAGGAAGAATGGATGAATCTTCAAAGTCATTAAACCAAATCACATGAGCTCTCTGCACTTTAGTGCCAGATTCAAACACAAAGAACCACACAGAACAGTAGAGAAATGGCAAGCCACAACCTTACCATCCTCTATTTCTCACACTACAGATCCAAGTTATATGTATCATTAAAATCCTTTTGGAAACCAAAAAACTAGATTGACAGAAGAAACGGAGAAACTCTGAAAACTTATTTTACTCATCAAAATAACCTATGCTTTCTAAAGTTCTTTACATACAATATCTGGACATGTGAAATTTGATACCAACTGAAGATGCTTAAGAATCAGCACTTTTGTTGGTTTTCTTTCCCACTGTAAGGAAACCCAGTTTTCTAAAGAGCTCTCGATAAAATACATATTTACCAAGATGGCATGGTTCAGATCCAGAAGCATCTCAACAACCCAAATCACTTTACAATTTATTTCCTTCTGCTGACACCCTCTTCGCTTCCCAGGCCTTACCTGTTTTGGATAGAGTTGGCAGCAACATGCATGGCGACAGCAGTTTCTTGAGTTTTCCGATTCATGCCCCCTGGTGGGGGACACATCCCTGACCCAACCTGAGGTGGCATATTGGCCATGTTAGGGCCATAAGGCCGGTTGCCCATGGAGGCATGACTCATTCTCCCTGGAGGGAGTGTGCCATAAGGTGGGATGCCAGGCTGCCCATGCATCTGACCTCCAGCACCCATAGGGTTCATACTTCCGGCCATGCCTGCACTGGGGTAGTTAGCATTGGGCAAGGCATTATAGTTTGGCTGCCTGGGGTAGCCTCCTGGGAAGGAAAGAAGAGAAGACGCAGAGACTTGGTTAGTGACTCAGTAGCAACTTCTTAATCTCGCTCAGCTCTAAAACTCCAAAGATAATAAATGATAGGAATCACTCACTATTTGGTCTGATAAGAGACCAACTTCATGGCAGCCTTCACCCCATTAAAAAAAGGGGGGGAGGAGGCCAGGAACACAGAAAGGCAGGCCTCAGTTGTCCTCTCATCCTAAAGCCAGTGCAGCACAGAGCAAGGCTTGCTGGCAGGCTCTGCTGCTACCCAGGCCCCTCAACTCCCAGAACTCCTTCCTTTCTACATAGGCAATCTGCCGTCTCTTCCATGTTCTGTGTAAGACATTCAGCTTTAGATCCACCCAGGGCTCATTTTGAGGAAAGATACATTCTATTAGGACTAATTTACTTTAATTACCATTAAGTGTTTGCCCAGTCTTGAGCTAAACACCTTCTCCCCATTTTACGGATGAAGGAGAGACTCAGGGATATTCAGGGACTTTCCCATGTGACAGTCCTGCCCTATTTTAGGGCCTGGCTTTGGTGGATTTAAAGCAAAGGGCAGTCCTACTCTTATAACCCAGAGAGCAGCATATGTATACATCTCTATGTACTCCTAACTGGGTAACATACTCACCCTGTGGGCCGTACTGACTCCCCTGGGGACCATAGCTCCCCATGGAGTTCTGCTGGTAGGAGCTCATGCCTGTGTGCATCTGTCCACCCGAAGGCTGACGCGGAGATAAGGCCGAGCCGGGCTGGGGGGAACTGTACTGGGGCATCTGGGGGTTCCTCTGCATGTAACCTATTTGTGGGTAGTGTCCATATATTATTACCTCAGTACAATGAGAACAGATGTTCTCCCTTATCATAAGACCTCACCATCTACATTTTCTTTAGCAACTACCTACGAAGTCTCTATCTTACTTGCTATATAATTATGTGCTCTTTTAGGCACCCTCCAAAGTGACATTGCCACCAACCAGGGCATGCCAACTGTTTCTACTAAATGGGGGTCTGAAAAGACAAACAGCAATGACAACAAAATGGGACAGGATTTAAAGGGTAAAGATTTGATGCCAAGTCTTCAGTATCTGCTGACCAAATTAGACACAATGTAGGAAGGAATCCATTAGAGCACAAACACTGAGAAACAACACTGGGGGGCAACACAATACTGGAGCCACCAACACGGTTAAACCCACTCTAACTTCACAATTCATTGCTGGGATTGTCCTAAGCTTCCTGGTCATACAATTCTCCAAAAGCTATTGCACAGGATAATCAAATGGCTCCCTTAGACTTCTGCACCTCCCTGAAAGCCCAGGGTCTCACCTCTATCTTGGGCAATGCTCGATTGGTTCATGGAAGGATGCATGATGCTGTCCGACTGGCCACTGGGTGGCCGAGGTGGCATCTGGTTGCCTGCTCCAAACAGAGAAAGAAGCCAGTCATGGCTAAGCCTGGAAATTCTAGCCAGGAGGTCATTTCAGAGCTGGAAATGGCTCCTGCCAAGGCCAAACCTCCCAGTAACACATACACAGAGGGACCCCCACCAAGGGGCTCCCATCTCTCTTCTTCAAATGCTGAAGTTCAAACTTCGCAGACATGAACCAGAGATGTTCTCTGTGACAGTGGAAGGCTGGGGCTCCCTGATATCACTGGGGGCCAGTCCCTTTTCCCTCTCCCTGAAGTCCAGCACTTGAAGGTACCTGGCACTGCAGCAGGCGAGAGTGGTCCTGAGCGAGACTGAGCAACACTGGCGGGAGAGCCAACAGGGGACGGGGAGGGGCCTCGGATGCCAGGCAGGTGAGGGGAGGTATGAGGAGAGAAAGGAGACTGAGCTGGATTACTCTGCTCTCCTTGGCTGCTGGAAATCCCTGATGTGCTCACTCCAGGGCTCAGAGCTCCTTCTGTCCCCATGGGGAGATCGTCTATTGAACCAGATAGATCCTGAAACATACACATAAGCATATGGATTAGCAATGTTAGGCAGAAAGACTTCTTTCAACAGTTGTACTACACAATTAATATTTTACCTAGCCAACCAAGAGCAAACACACTGCACAAGTTATGTAGTCATGATACTAAAGCTTACAGATGGCAAAACTCTATTCAGAGTCAGATAGAAAATATTTTAGACTCTGTTGGCCATTAGTCTTTGTCACAACTACTCAACTCTGCCACCATAGTGCTAAAGCAGTCACAGATAATCCTTCAACAAATGGGTAGACTGTGTTCTAATAAAACTTTATTTATAAAAACAAGTAACTAGCCCATAAGCTGTAGTTTGCTGACCCATGGTCTATCTATCAGAGCAGATCATCTAGCACTTTCATCTTCTTTCCTGTCCCCAACTTCTTTTTTTTTTTTAAAGATTTTATTTTATTTTATTTTTTTAAGATTTTTATTTATTTATTTGAGAGAGAATGAGAGACAGAGAGCACGAGAGGGAAGAGGGTCAGAGGAAGAAGCAGACTCCCTGCCGAGCAGGAAGCCCGATGCGGCACTCGATCCAGGGACTCCAGGATCATGACCTGAGCCGAAGGCAGTCGCTCAACCAACTGAGCCACCCAGGCGCCCAATATTTTATTTTATTTTTGACAGAGAGAGACACAGAGAGACACAGAGAGAGGGAACACAAGCAGGGGGCGTGGGAGAGGGAGAAGCAGGCTTTCTGCTGAGCAGGGAGCCCAATGCGGGGCTCGATCCCAGGACCCTGGGATCATGACCTGAGCCAAAGGCAGATGCTTAACGACTGAGCCACCCAGGCGCCCCTCCTGTCCCCAACTTCTATAGTCACAAGAAAGCTGCTCTTTCAGTGAGACTTTAGTTCTTTTCTGATGGGGAAACTTGACAAAATACTGCCAGGATGGCACCACGAGCTAGCTACAGGAGAATGTTAAACAAGTTTGGGCAACATTCACAGACCCCCTCTCCATCAGATTATTATAACCTACGTTTACCAAGGATGCACTTGCTCCAAGTTACCACACAGTAAACATAAAGGGTAGGACGTGGGAAAGGGACAGATTGTATGAGACAATTCCTTAACTGCCAAGAAGATCTGGGACTACATTCCTAACAACTGGCCCACAACAGGGATGAACAAATGTTTACCAACTGAGCAAATCAGTTTTCCTCCTAGCTTTGTTTTTTCGGTGAAAACTTGATGTTTATTGGGGGGCTTTGCTTACCTTGAATTCATCAGTACAGTGTTCACTCGAGGTCAGTAATCTCCTGAGATTAGCAACCAGGAGCTCAATATGAAAAATATTCACCAAAGGAAATGCACACCCAGCCCCAACCTCATTCTCTAGCAGTATCACTGGTTCAACACCACACGTTAACTTCAGGCTGGGAACTAACTAAAGGATGAGAGCTTTGGGTAGGGGCTCAGATCTGGGAAACACCTAATGCTCAAATGTTTAAAAAAGAAGTTCTCTTAAAGAGACATCTGAAGAGAAAGGAGATCCAAAATGGCCTAAGTCTATTCCTATTCCTACAACAAGCTCACCCTAAAAAGATTAGCTCAAGATAACACTGACCCTGGAGTCTGACAATAACACTGAAGGCCAGAGAGCACCTCTTAGGCTCTCCCCAAAGTATTATGTTGGTTGGACCTTCTGCAAATCAGCTGGTTACTTCACTAAGCTGGGAACATTTCCGCGGAGTTCTATGGGAATAAAGCTTGCCCTGAAGGCAAGGCAGGCAGGTAGGTATGCATTTGTGCCTGTGTCCAGCTCTCCACTGTTAGCTCAGAAGTCAGAAAATGCTAGCTTTCCAAAATGCTAGCACACCATAGCATGCTTTAAATATGAAGTAAGAATTAGTCCCAGCATGGACAAGAACTCAAGAAGGCTCTCCTGTAGATAACACCAGAAGGTGTCTTCCCTTTCAAAGGACTAAAGTACCTGGAGCTATATAAAGCCCTGGGTTCATCCCAAGAAAGGAGAATTCCACCCCCATGTTGAGGGCTAAGCTATACCAGGGATACCTGGCTTCTGAGCCAAGGAGAATAAACTCAAAGAGGCAGCAGCAAGAAGACAAGAGAAGCCAACTGTGTAGACCTTGAAAGCCACTTGTTAGGCCCCGACCTGTAACAGAAACCACAGCTCAAAGCTTTCTTTTAGGGACCAGTAGGTTCCCTCAGCATTCCTTCCTTCAGGACCCATTCCTTATTGATCTGCCAGCTTCCGGTAATACAACTACTTGCTTACAGAAAAAAGAAATCAGTGTATTTTGAAAAAGAATAGGAATCAAAGGTCCATCCATAAGAACTTGGCCCTATTCAAATGGCTTTGGAAAATTAAGTGTTTTGAATTATCTTCGGTATGTATGTATGTATGTATGTATTCATTGGGGGGGGGGCGGTTGAGGGAGAGGGAAAGAGAATCCTCAAGTAGACTCCCCGCTGAGGGCAGAGCCCGATGCAGGGCTCAATCCCAGGACCCTGAGATCAGACCTGAGCCGAAACCAAGAGTCAGATGCTTAACCGACTGAGCCACCCAGGTGGTAAAAACAGTTCAGATAGTAGAGGTAAAGCCAAAGTTCCCCTTTGCTCTATTTCTGCTGCCTTCAACTGAGGAATCCCTGCTCAACTGGGTATATACCCTTGGAAATCTGAGGAACTGAGGCGGGGGGGAAGGGAAGAAAAAACCCCAACAACAGCCCACCAACCACTGCTATGAGTCGGAACAGGGCCTACGGATGGCTCCTCCTTCAGCCACGCTTCTGTTAAAAACCAGGTTCTCCACAGATCCATAAGTGAATGTGTTAGTCCAGCTGAGAGATCCCAGGAGCCTGAAGAAAACACTGGCAACCCCTGGGACTGGGCTCTCAGGACCCTGGAGGTATCTGTGGGGGCAACGTGGTGGCTTTCTTCACAGAGACACTCTGAGGAGGGCCGTCAGTTGTGGTAAAGTGCCCTGAGCTCCTTGGAGAAAAAGTGCTAAATAAACCACTGTCAACAGCAGCCCCACGTGGGCTGGGATGCCTGAGCACAGAATAATAGTGGGGAAGGAAATAGCATTAATCTTCTTATCTCTCTGATTTGGTTGGTTTGAGGCCAATCTCTCAAACTGTCATTTTCAGCAGATGGCAACTGGTCAGCATGGGGGTAGTTGATTTAAAAGAAAAATTTGTTTTTCTTTTTAAAGATTTTATTTATTTGGGGGGGGGGGAGAGAGAGCTAGAAATAGCTAGAGAGAACACAAGCAGTGGGGGAGGGGCAAGGGAAGAGGGAGAAGCAGACTCCTTGCTGAGCAGGGAGCCCGAGTGGGACTCGATCCCAGGACCCTGGGATCATGACTTGAGCCGAAGGCAGGTACTTAACCAACTGAGCCACCCAGGCCCCCCTGTTTTTCTGTGTTTTTGTTTGTTTGTTTGTTTTGTTTTTTTAAAGAACCAGAATGTTAGCATAGGAAGGGACAAATCATTTGCCATTTACCATCTGAGCATGTATAATGTGCCAGGCACTTTATGGAGTTCCTTACTTTTCTACTATTCTCGGAAACAGGTACTATTACCATTAACATGTTGAATATGTGCATGCTGATGCTCAGAGAGATTGGGTTACATGCCCAAGTCATCCAGCCAGTAAGTAGCAGAAACTAGATTTTGAACCCAGGTCTGCTGAACCCCAAAGTCTATGTTCTTTCTCTCTCCATTATGCTGTGATACTATATGGACTGAGAAAAAGTACTACACCTTTGAGTTAGGAGACCAAAGCTGAGTTCTTGGTACTTATCACTTGTGGCCTTGGACAAGCTGGCAACAAGCTGGGCCTGGTTTTCTCAGTTATACAATAGGGGGACTGGACAAATCTGAGTTCATGGTAACCCTGGGCCATATGCATGAAACTCCACTGGCACCATATGGTTGGGGCCATATGGAATATGCAGTACCAGCAGTAACAGCCTGGAATGAGAGATATGACAACACACAAGCAGTGTAAGATATAAGACATATCGATCAGTCCCAGTAGCTTAATCACAGTAAATGTCTTCACTGGGAAATGGGAGGGCCTGGTGGGGAGGAAGACTCCAAATTTTGAAGTGTCTCCCCTCTATCTACATGAACAGATATTGCTCTGAATTCCATGTCCTTTTTATTTTCATTTTTTTAAAGTTTTATTTATTTTTTGACAGAGAGAGCGAGCGAGAGAGGGAATACAAGCAGGGGGAGTGGGAGAGGGAGAAGCAGGCTTCCCGCTGAGCAGGGAGCCTGATGTGGGGCTTGATCCCAGGACTCTGGGATCATGACCTGAGCTGAAGGCAGACGCTTAACCGACTGAGCCACCCAGGCGCCCCTCCACATCCTTTTATTACATGGGACACACCTCTGCTTTCTACCCCACAAAAAGCCAGTTTTTCAGGTCTTTTGTTCTACAAAAAGCGGATGTCTGCTTGTTGAGTCAGACCTCAATGTGCCGAACAAGTCTGGCTTTCCACAACACACCTATCACACAAAATTCAATCAACCCAAGCCCCTACTCTCCCTGGCAGGGGCTACTTTTAGCATTTCAAAACTCAGGGTGTCTTGGTTCTTCCAAAAGGGCCCACCTAACAGGTATCTTCCAAGAGGTCTATTGAAAGAATTGTAGCAATGTCCCTTAAGTGGAAAGATATCTTTTCCCAGGTTTGTTCTCTTCCAAGCATAATCCTGCTGAGAGATAGGAGGTGAGGATCAGCCCACTCAGTGCCCTGCCAGTTCCGAGGAAGCAGCAGGGCCAGGGAGAATTTCCTCACGTGTTTCCAACGTGTTTCATGCATTTTATTGCTCATCTACCATGCAGATCAAAAGCGCTGGAGCAGGTCCAACTATTTCACACAGAATCTCACACTCCAGGCTGGCTACAGCCCCGAAAGCCTTCGTTTCTTCACTTGAAATACTGCCCAATGTTATTTTGGGATGTGACCTGATAGAGGAAGCCCATAGGGACTCCATGACGATAACTGTTCCAGCTGTGATTGGTTGCCCAGCCCCAGCAAGTGCCAGCATGGGTTTGTCAGGCTCTGCTGACAAACAGAACTCGGCAGCTAACACCTTCTCTTCACACCACAACAAAACCATGCCTGAAATCACACAGTCCATACCTCATTGGAGGGGAGCAGGAGGTTGGGGGAGGCCTGCTAGTGCTCTCACAGGAAGGGCTGCAAGTTTTAACATGAACTGCCTCCCTGATGAAGTACATTTTCAAGCAGAAGATACCAGATCAGGGTTAGAGGAAGGGGGTTTAAACGGTCTCCTGACAGAGCCTGAGGATGACATCAGTTCGTTCTGCCAAGCAGATTAAATAACATCAACAGGCAAGTCTAAAGAACAGGCTCATGGAAATGCTCAATTCAGGGTTTTCTCATAAATTTGGATGAGTCCTTGAGAAATGGAGCTTTTGTTAACCCCCAGATGGAGTTCTCGTCCTCTTTCAGTTGAGAAGAGCTTTTGCCAAGTTGTGCTGACTACTGGCGGGGAAACCACCCACCAAGAGAACCAGGTAAATCCTTTATGTACACTTATGGGTGGGTGGGGTGTGTGTGTGGGTGTGTTGGGAACCTTGCAATTCAGCCACACTCACTTAAATGACTTCCTTGAATGAAAAAAAGCCCAAATACACAGCCCGAAATGACCAGATCTGCACTGGCACTTCTCAAGTGTTTTTCTGGCAGCGTACCGAACAGATTCATGGCCACGGCAGGAGGCTGCTCCCATGCTGGAGAATGGGAGGAAATCCTGAAGAACACAGAAAAGATTGGCAGACTCGACCCTTGAAGAAAGGTAGACAGCATTTCTGTCTGGAAAGGAGAGAAACTTCAAGGAAAAAGGCGTACAGCAAACATAATTACATAGGAACTACTTAAGGCAAATAAGTTTTGGGGAGACCTGGTTTTTCATAAAGACTTCCTTAAGCAACTTATTTGTCAAGGATCAGGGGAGAAGAGGCTACCTCTACCAAATACTTCTAAAAAATATTCAGTACAATAAAGTTTCATTCGTAGGTTCTCTTTTCCACAATCTTTGCTAAATGGAAGAAAGGGTGATCTGACTCCAGAGTTACAGAACTCTGATGAGTGGTCACAGCCCAACAGATGAGCTGCCATCTCTGCCCAGAGAGCAGGCTAGCTCGTGCTGGCTGAAATGCCAAGAACAAATCAATACACAGAACAGGCTGCCTCTTACTACTGGTGGTACTTTCGAGTCGGGGCTAAGCAGGTGGCTGAGAAGGGAAAAGGAAAGACACATAAGACGGCACCATCTTTCTAGCTTAGGACCAAACACCATCTCCTGCTTGAACTACACCCACTGTTTGGAATAGCAGAAACTGCTCTGGGAAAGGCTAAGAGAACTTGATTTCCTAACCCCTACCCCAAGTTTCCAAAAACCCCTAACCAAACTCCCTCTTCTCTTTTTCAACAATAGGTTATTGTTCTGGGGATAATGGGTCATTTCTTCCTGGTACTTTCTGGCTGCTTGATGGGGGATGCACAGTAAAGAAGGGTCAGAACTCTTCTGGTCTCCAGAATGCTTTTCAGAGGCCCACCTCCAAGAGGAAATCTCTTATATATACATGTCAGAGTTCATAAATAAAACTCAGGGAGACCAAATCTCCAAATTCAAAGGATGCTGGAAAAAGAGGAATAAAGGAAGTCTCTTTGTACCTCCCTCTTGAAGGGAAGCAGAACAAACACAAATATGTGACTCTCACGTGCTTAGCCCTCAGGTACATGGCTGGCTTACATTTAATTCTCACAACCATCTTCTAGATGCAGTTATCTTCCCCGTTTTACCAAAGCAAGAGCTCAGAAGTTGAATGACGTGCCCAAGGACAGAGAGCTATCACATAGAAGAACTCGAGTTCAAACCCACATTCCTCTGATTTCAGAGCTTGCGCTCTTTCTACTGTAAGGTGGAAGCTTGCCACTATCAGAAGCTAGGTTCCATGCTCCAAACAAAGTCTGGAAGCCCGGCCACAACCTGCCTCTGGACATGTTGAGGGACTACCTCCATGGCTCTAACAAGTTAACCTCACTAGGCCTTGCTTGGCTCTGTAAAGGAAAGACTAAAACTAGATAATTTAACTCTACAAGTCTACAAATGCTACACACTCCCCTCTTGCCTAGTCGCTTTTCCTATAAACCATTCTTCCTTTCTAAACCTTCTCTCATGGTTTATTTCAAATCAGCCAATTTAATTCTCAATTTAAACTTACTTTTGTTACACTAAATGGTATAGTACTTTTTCTCACCTCTGGGTCTTTAGAAGGGTACTTAATGTGCAGGGAGTTGGGAGGGGGGGAAGTAGAGAGTGACTCAGAATCTAGGGAGACCCTCAGGAAGCTAAGTCCCATGTAGGCTCGTATCTGATCTCTGCTGGTATTCATACTGAATGTGCTCTACCCCTATTATCGGGCACAGGGGTGTGGCCCAGAGAGAGAAGTCAAAACACCCGTGGCCTCTAGATGGCCTCATCTCAGGCGATTTCAAATCCTCACCCAGCCCTGCAGTCACCCTCCTAACTGCAGGACAATTAGGCTTTGTTTAGGGGCTCCATTCCCCAAACTCTAAGGTGGGGAAGCTCCCTTCTGGGGGGCAGAGGCCAAACAAGCTTCAACCCCCTGCCCACAGGTGTGATCCACCCGGGGTGGGGATGGGGGAAAGGCACCAGAGCCCTCCTCTAACACAGCAGCGTGGCCCATTTCCCAGTCACTGAAGAGAACTGGGTAGGAAGGCCAATTACCCGAAGTCGAGCTATAGGTGCTACAGACTAAAATCATTTTTTGCCTTGGAGACTTCAAAGACCAGAACAGCTTTGGAGGGGCAAAGCCTCAACAGTCAGCACAACTTCCCTGGCCCTTCACCCTCACCCCAGAGGCGATGCTTGGACCGGCTGTGGCAGGACTGATGGCACTGTGCTGAATCTGCCTGTAGGACCACAGCAGGACCAGGCTAGCTCCTCCTACTTTATTAGTGACCAGAAAAATGCCAGGGACACAAAAGACAACATGTTTGAGAAGCTACTCAGTGAATAATCTACTCAAAAGCATCCTCTGTAGACCCAATCTCTGTTAGTTTTCTCTCTTTCCTTTAACCTTGATCCCCCACCATAATCCCATACCTGAGCTCTAGACCTCCACATGGAGGGAGGGACTCTTGAGTGCTGGCATCAAGGGAATGAACTCTCCTGTCTAAAACTGCAAAGTACAACCCCGAATAGGCCCTGGCCACTTGGGTAAGAGCACTTGATGGAACTGCAGTGCAGGGAAGGAACGTCTGGAAAGGAGGCTGTTGGGAGGCGGGGCTCTGTGTCACTGGAGAAATTTCAATCTAATTACAAAAATATAAGAACCCGCTGTTCTAATCCACCTCAGCAAAATCTCTTGAGGTAGGTCTGCCCCTTTGGGTGGGGGCCGAGGGCGTTTCTGAGGTGAGAAAGGGGAGAAGAAAGACTGTGGGGCTGCCTGCACTACTGCGGTGGGAGCCCCTGCAAACAGCAGCTTGGCCACTGCAGCAGCCATTGATTTTCCAAGGGTCGATATTCTGCTCCCACAGATCTGCTCGGCTAGAGGTTTAATCACATTGAGTGCTTCTGCTCAACATCTCCCCTGCACTTCCCCCTCCCCAAACCAATAAAACAAACACCTAACACAAGCAGAGTCGACAATGGGTAGATGTCTCTCCCCACAGCTGGCCCCCACCCTCAGAAAATTCTAAATACCAGCTCCAAGGGAGCCCAAGCTACATGGGCAGTCCACATGAAGCTGCAGAGACAGACCCACAAGTGCCAGAGAACCTTTTAACCCACTGAACAACACTCCCATACAGACCCTTCTAATAATTCTGAGATTTTACATTAAAAACTCCAATTTCCCAATTCGTGAAAAAAATAGATCCTAGAACTCCCCACAGTGTAGCAATCAGTTGAAACCTTGTTTTCCAGTTTGCCACAGTCCCCACGAGGCCTGTAAAATACCATGTTACCTACCTGACCAGCCTTGGACACGCACCCCTCCCCTGCAAAGGCTTCTCACTTGGGCCAGGAGAGAAATGTCTTATCTAGTCAGAAACCACCTCTTGGCCAAAAATGTACAGTGTTTTAAGGGTCACTAGCTAACAGACTCAAATCTGAAAAAAGTGAAACTGGGTCAGAGCTGGGCCTGAGTTAGAGCAGTCAAGAACAGTGCATATTTATGGAAAAGGGCTGTTCTAATCCCAGCAGGAAACAAGCACTGTAAAGCTTGAGAAAGCAAAGAAGTTAGGAACTCCCTACTTTTCCCCAAGTTAAGCATTTCCTGTTAGGAAAACCAACCACATAGACCTTGTTCCACCATGATCATCAGCTGAAATCCTAGAACTTGAGCAAAGAGGACAGGGAAAAAGGGGAGAGGAAAGAAACACAGAAAAGGCGGCAGAGTTCTAGATATGAGAAGTGTAAGGGAGAGGGGGTGTGGCCTTAGGCTTCCACCTCATCTAGCTGTCCCTCAGAATTATAGGCAACCAGAAAGTGAGCAAGGATACAACATGCACAACTGGGGAAGGAAAGGTTGGCACTGTGCTGAACAGAGCTTAGACCAAGGTCCAGGGAGCTCAATGGCCTCCTTGGTTTGGTATTTAAACCCATAAATATGTTATTTGCCAGTGGTCTTCCCTACCATGGCCTACTGGTCTAGATAAAATCCAAAGATTTGGGGAAGGTATACAACAAACAGATCTGAGAGTAGGGACTGAACAGCATTTTTTTTTTTTTTTAAGATTTTATTTATTATTTATTTGACAAGAGAGAGACACACAGTGAGAGAGGGAACACAAGCAGGGGGGGTCGGAGAGGGAGAAGCAGGCTTCCCGCTGAGCAGGGAGCCTGATGCGGGGCTCGATCCCAGGACCCCGGGATCATGACCTGAGCTGAAGGCAGACACTTAACGAATGAGCCACCCAGGCGCCCCTGGACTGAATAGCATCTTAAACCAGAATAGACAGCCATCAACCCCAAAGGCCTTAAAACCAGAAGAACAACTCTGAACACAGGGAAGACATAGTCAAGTTCTAAAAGTAAAAGATGAGGATTGGGGCGCCTGGGTGGCTCAGTTGGTTAAGCGACTGCCTTCGGCTCAGGTCATGATCCTGGAGTCCCGGGATCGGGTCCCGCATCGGGCTCCCTGCTCGGCGGGGAGCCTGCTTCTCCCTCTGACCCTCCTCCCTCTCATGCTCTCTGTCTCTCATTCTCTCTCTCTCAAATAAATAAGTAAAATCTTTAAAAATAAAATAAAATAAAATAAAATAAAAAATAAAAGTAGAAGATGAGGGGAAAATGACCAATATTTTTAATAACAGTTCCTCTGAACACTGATTCCGTTTATTTGGAACTTGATCTTTCTCCTACCTTCCCCAGAATGTAAGGCAATTACCTTCACTTTTCTCTGTAAACAATATTCAATACTCCTCCCACATCAAAGCTGGCCTTAAGGGACAGGTTTGCCGACTCTCATTTTGAGCCTTCAACTCTCAGTTTCCACTTTCAACAAGGCATGGCTTCTTAGCTTCCTTGGGAAAGGTCAAATGGGAAGCAAGCAAGCCGCTTGCAGGTGAGCTCCACCCTATGGCAATCAGAGACTATGTCACAATACCAGCCAATTCCATGCTGACACCAAGTGGGGAAGATGGAAAAGGGTCAGGCTGTGGAAGTGGATGGCGCAAGAGAGCAAGCACTGGTCCCCAAAGATTGAATGCCAAATATCTTAGAAACATGGAAAAAAGACAACAGCACTAATTCTATGCTTGATTTATCAGGTATGTTAACATAGCTCCATACCCAGGGGTCCTCCCCTCTGGACCAAGTTTGGTGGAACAGATTCTCACTCTTGTGTAGGGCGGCCCTAGTGGTTTCTGAAGGATAGTATTTCTAGGAGGGCTTGGTTTATTTCTTGTTCAAAAAGCCCAACACCCCTCTAGCCCCCTAGGACAGATGAGACACAGCTTGGCCATCACACATCTGGGGCCTGGCTTTCTGATTTTGTTGGGTCTTTTCGGAGAAGGACAATGGCAGAAGCCAGGGCATGTACTTCACTGAGGTAATCTCCCAAACAGCTTTGCAGGTTATAAAAGCACCAATAGGGGGGCACCTGGGTAGCTCAGTCAGTTAAGCATCTGCCTTCAGCTCAGGTCGTGATCCTGGGGTCCTGGGATCGAGCCCCACATTGGGCTCCCTGCTCAGCAGGGAGTCTGCTTCTCCCTCTCCCTCCGCCCCTTCTTCTGCTCATGCTCGCTTGCTCGCTCTCTCTCTCTCGAATAAAATCTTAAAAAAAAAAAAAAAG
>NC_138372.1:18575829-18622346 GCF_054177405.1 Leptonychotes weddellii | reverse complement strand
GAGGGAGGAGGGTCAGAGGGAGAAGCAGACTCCCTGCCGAGCAGGGAGCCCGATGCGGGACTCGATCCTGGGACTCCAGGATCATGACCTGAGCCGAAGGCAGTCGCTTAACCAACTGAGCCACCCAGGCGCCCAAGAAATTCTAGTTTTTGAGGTTTCTTCCTTCCAGAGTATTTTCTCCATCTTCCTGGAGAGTAGACCTAAATCCAGAAACTACAGTATCACTACCTTTGCCTAGAAATCTCAGCCCCACATCTCTATATAACTCTTCCTTCTCTCCAGAAGAGAATATGGCATTCTTCTTTCTCTTAAAGGAGCTTTTTACTGATTCTTTATAGGAGTTGGTCCTAATAGTAAAAGCACTGGACTGGAAGTCAGGGAACCAAATGTTCTCGTTTACCTAATTACTTGGGCAAGTCCTCCTTTACCCTTTCTGGGTCTTAGGTTCCTCATATGTAAGGTTAGGGGGTTGGGAGGTAAGGGGGAGGGGTGTAATGTTTTTGTTAGTGTAGTGAACATTCTATGGACCAGCTCATGCTGTCTCCATTCTGCTCTTTTCTTAATTGTAGAGGTTAAAAAGCTAAAAACCACGTTTCCCAGAATCCCTTGTGAATGGGTTTAGATACAATTCAGGTTCTACTAATTAGAAGCAAACTCAAGATTAGATCAAAGTATGGCAGAGACCGTATTTCTGTCTCCTTCACTTGTTCCTGCAACAGCATTCTGGCTTCCTCTTCCAGTAAACTGGGCGCTGGTCCTGGTGGCAGCAGCCGCTCCTTCTTGACTCTAGCTTACTGATCCCTGGATAGCAGATTTAGAGCAATTAATATGATAGTGGCTCAAAGGTGGGAGTTTCCCTGGTGGGTCAAATCTAGTTTTAGGTCCGGCTCCTGAAGGACAAGCCTAGAGAATGCTTCCTCAACCTTTCTAGCAAATTTGTTAAGCCCAGATCCCTATATTAAATCCCTCTCTATTAAACATACCTGTAGAAACCACTCCATCTGACACAGGATTATCAGATGATCCCAAAAGAATGGTTGTGAAGGAGAGAGGAGAACAGTTATTTACAAGGCATATTCTCTGCCAAGAATAGCATCTTCTGGGGAAAATGGTCAAGATGGAGGAGTCTTAGAACTTTAAAATACATTTGTCCAGAACAAGCTTCTTTACTTCTTCGCTTTTTTATACCTCTCTGTACTTTCTCCCTCCCACTCTAACCCCAGAGTGGGGGTGGGGGGGCTGAACTGCTCACACAGGACAGAAGGCTGAGTCAGCACATGCTTTCTTTCCATCTCTATACTCTCTGCAAGCTTTTACTCTGCTGAGGATAGCATTACCTGCCCAACCCCATATATGTATTCTCTGGACTTTAGGGAGGTTTGGGCTAGAAAGGGTACCAACTATCTTCCGCAGCAGCAAGAAATATGTTTATAACCTCCAGGTGAAAAAGAACCAGTCCTGACAATCCTGCACAGCTGAGGAGTGAGGACAGGTTTGGCTGCAAAAGATCCCAGCTCTTCGTCTTATGGCAATCTCTGGTCTGAGCAACGAGCCACCAGCTTCCTGTAGCAGGGCTGGGGACAAACTGAAGAATAAGGTCAAATCCAAGGGGTATGGTTTGCTTGGCGGGAAGGAGGTACTTCCTGCCAGTCCTCAGAAGAGCTAACTGACCCCAGGAGCCATCACACCAGAAGTAAGGCTCTGTTCGTTTTCAGACTGAAGTTGTTCTGAAGAAAACAAAAGGTTCTAGCAAGAGGAATCTGTGTGAGACACACAGGCAGGAAGCAGAGCTGAGCCACCAGTGACTAGAATAGAAACAGGAAATGGGCCCAGGAACAAGCATACAGTACTGCGCGCTAGCAGCAGGGGGCCCAGCAGGCACCAGGCGGTATCAGGGCCGGAGCAGCGTTACTAAGACAGAGAAGCGGATTGGCTAGCCCTGCCAGAGAACCAGCGTTCTCGAGAAGGGACGGCTACTTGCACAAAGTACAGTCTGGGCAGATATGACAGAGGGGGTGGGGATTTCCTTTCTGAGACTTTTTGAGAGCACCTGGGCTACATTCAAGGGGAGCAAGCACAGATACACAGTCAGATATAAAGAAAACAGGTCACCAAGCTCAGAAAGGCCCAGCTTCTCTGAGTACCAAAATTGCTAGTGGCATTTTCGTTAGCCCCTTGAAAATAAGCCATCAAAAGCCTAGGCAAAAACTGTTGGCCTGTTTCCTTTTACCAGGAAATGTGACAAAAGGCAACACAGTGTAAAATTTAAATCCTTCAAGCATTCCAATTTTTTAAGCCTTCAGAGGATTTCTGTCACTCCCCCCAGTAAACCTACACAACAAAAAGCTGGCCTCCAAGCTCAGGTGGGCAGCAAGAACCTGGGGCTGCTCAGCACAAGTTTACCGAGTAGCCAGCTGCCTGGCCCAGGTGCCAGATGCAGACCTCATGCGCAAGCAGAGGCGCCTGCATAATGCCAGGCCAACATGAAGAAACTGGGGAAGTCCCAGAGAAAGTATTTCAGCTAGGTTTTAAAGCCAAAGTAGGAGTTTGCTGGGCATTAAGAGAGCGGGAAGGTAGATGGGCAGACATCTTTGGCACGAAGACAATGGCAGGAAGGACTGGAGGTTGTGAGGAGCTTGAGGCACACCCAGGCAGCTGGAGATGAGGCTGCACAGGTCTGCTGGGAGCTGCAGATGGCCCCACGATGGGGTCTGGCCTGTAGGCATGGGGAACCAGGGCCCCTAAAGCACCACAAAACAAGTGGTGGTGGTCTCCGACTCCCATCCCCCACACTCAGAGATTATTTAAACATTACCAGACACAGTAAAACTCATTGTATTCCAAAGTCCCCAGCTTGATATTTCATTTGAAAATTTTACTCTCCATTCTCAGGGTCTAACTCCTTGCTTCTTTTTTTCTTTTTTTTTTAAGATTTTATTTATTTGACAGAGAGAGACAGAGAGAGAGAGAGGGAACACAAGCCGGGGGAGTGGGAAAGGGAGAAGCAGGCTTCCCGCAGAGCAGGGAGCCTGATGTGGGGCTCGATCCCAGGACCCCGGGATCATGACCCGAGCCCAAAGGCAGATGCTTAACGACTGAGCCACCCAGGTGCCCCTAACTCCTTGCTTCTAAACCATTAGGCAAATGAATCACCTGGGGATCTTGTTAACAGTGTTGGATTCAATAAAGCTGGGTGGGACCCAAGAACCTGCATTTCTAAGACAATTCCCAGGTGATGTCCATGCTGCTAGATAACAGACCACATTTTTTCAGTAGCAAGGCTCTACTTGATTAACATTAGCATTAATCAGGACACTGTGCTTTAAGAAGAAAGGCACAGAACCAGGACTTGCTCCTGTCCAACTCAAGGGGAACCAAAGAACCAAACTCTAGTCAACTTTCCACTTTTTTTTTTTTAATTTTATTTATTTATTTGAGAGAGAAAGAATGAGAGACAGAGAGCATGAGAGGGAAGAGGATCAGAGGGAGAAGCAGACTCCCCGCTGAGCAGGGAGCCTGATGCGGGACTCGATCCTGGGACTCCAGGATCATGACCTGAGCTGAAGGCAGTCGCTTAACCAACTGAGCCACCCAGGCACCCAACTTTCCACTTTTTGAGGGGATTCCCTAGTTGGTCAGTTCTTCCAGCAGACCTGACCTATCATTTGGACACATTCCCTCTCCCACCCTTCCCTGTACTGCAGCTGTCCTTTTCACAACTCATCTGTGCCTCCATGACAAGAAGGCCTGGGAAAACAAAAGTGAAATGGAAATCCTTTCAGGACAAGTCTGGTAAATATATATATATATATTTTTTTAAAGATTTTATTTATTTGACAGAGAGCGAGCGAGAGCAGGAACACAAGCAGAGGGAGTGGTAGAGGGAGAAGCAGGCTTCCCGCCGAGCAGGGAGCCCGATGTGGGGCTCCATCCCAGGACCCTGGAATCATGACCTGAGCCGAAGGCAGATGCTTAACGACTGAGCCACCCAGGCGCCAAAGTCTGGTAAATATTAAATGGCAAAAGGGTTGGGGTTGAGGCTTTTGGCTGAACTTGAAGAGAGGATCAGATTGTCTTTCTTCTGCTGGGTGGGATGCTAGAGGAAGTATTTCGTCTGAAATATCAGAGAGCTGGATTCAAATCCTGGTTCTGACCCTTAGTTTCTTCTAATATAAAAAAGGAGTGGTCACTTAGTGTATTTCAATTCCTGCCCTTCTAGGAGGATTGGTGTTGCCTGTAAGCTCTGTTCCTGGCCTCACTCTCCTGCCCTCTTAAGATTTGGATTCTACAGGAACAACATAGTTCCCTCCCATTTCCTCTTTCCAGATCACTGGAACCCAAGTTCTCAGGGTCTGAGAACATCACAGTGGTAAAACATGAGTGCTAATAGCTACATTGTTATTAAGTGAAATCTAAAGAAGGGCTTGGAAACCCAAGTGATTAAAAAAAAAAAATCTGGGGCGCCTGGGTGGCTCAGTCATTAAGCATCTGCCTTTGGCTCAGGTCATGATCCCAGGGTCCTGGGATCGAGCCCTGCATCGGGCTCCCTGCTCTGCAGGAAACCTGCTTCTCCCTCTTCTACTCCCCCTGCTTGTGTTCCCTCTCTCGCTGTGTCTCTCTCTGTCAAATAAATAAATAAAATCTTTAATAAAAAAAAAATCTGTAGATAATTCAATAGACGTGAAGTATCCTAATCCTATTCTCCACCTCATTCCCAGCATCAACGACCTCCACTCTTACACTAACCAGAAGAAACAAGTATGATGCAGCTCTTCAACAGCAGCCTCTCTGACTTTTCCAGTCAAGGGTACAGTGTCCTTTGTGAGCTAACCCAGTGAGTGCCCTTGATTCCTTTCTTTCACAACTCCTGAAAGATAAGTCTGTTTATACCCTCCTAACATTCTGCCAGCATCTTCACTCTTCTATCTACCTGCCTTATACACATGCGGGTCTTCAGATGAAGCGGAGGAATTTGGGCTGATTCAGCTGCCCCCTCCCTTCAATGCCTTTCAAGAATGTTCTTTACCTTTACACCTTTCCCTTGTTCATTTCCTTTGCTCCAGCCCTCAGAAATCAGGTCCTCTCCACCCGTAAAAAGGAACGCCATAACCTGCTTTCTGACAAATCCAACTTTATATTCTTTGAAATATAAATGTGATGTGGATCATCACCCCAACACACTGGGCTTCCATAAACAGGACACAATCCTGGTCCTCCTCCAAGCTCACCAGCTATCTGCTGGGCACTTCTACCTGATGACTACAGGCACTGTCAAGGGCTCCCACTGGCTCCTCCCTCCATAAGCCATGGCCTGGGAGGCCTCCTTCATTCCGTGGTTGAACTATGAATCACTCCACAGACCACTCTCCGACTCAGTCTCCTGTCTCCAACTAGGAGCTAAGCATTTGTTTTTAAACATTTCACTACATGGAACTTAACTTTTCCCCAAAAATGAATTTTCCTATTAGCCTTTCTATTTCTGTCAGTGAGATCTCTCTTTCTCCCCACCCCCCTTCAAGATCATTAAATTTTCTACCCACTGTCTCTCAGTTCTACAGAATCTTTCTTGCACAGCTCAGAACTGGGCCTAGTTGGCTATGCAAATGACACAGAGGGGTACAACTCCACACCTCTCGCCAGAATTATTTCAACAGTTTAACTTCTCCCCTTGCTTCCAGACTCTCCCCTTTTCAAACCACACTATACACGAATGGATTATTTTTTAAGCATTAGTTTTATCACGTTACTGCTCTAATAGCGTATCTGCAGGCCTCTAAGATCAAATTCAAATGGCTTACTTGGCCCACCAGGGCCCTAACCCCCGTAATCTAGCTTTCCTTCCTGTTACTCCCCACGCCCTAGAAGCCTGATCCTGACCAGTCCCCCAGTAGCATCTATACTATACCCCACCCCTGGCTATACTTTTCCTTTCCAACCACCCAAGTATGTCCATATCTAGGTCATTCTAAACTTCTGCCATGTTTTCCCTCAACTATTTAGACATAAATGATCACCGACTTCACCAAACTAGGAAAGCACCCCATTGTAACAATCAGGCATACATTCTTCTACCTGTTTTACTAATGAAACAAAGAAGAATACTTGAGGGCAGCAACCATGTCATATTCAAATCACAGGCTACCTCAGAAGTCATCAAAGTCTAACCCTTGTCTAATGCCTGTCTGCCTTCTATAGAATACCCACAGCAAACAGTGTACCAGCTTTTACTCGAGGGACAGGAAATTTATCCACCTTTTTTTTTTTTAATATCCTTATCCTCCAGATCACAAAAGAACTTGTGTCACACCTGGGCTTAAACCCACTGGCAACACGTAGCCAGGTTTTTAAAGCAGTAATGTTAACTTGCCAGATTTTTTTAAAAAGACCTATTTATTTATTTGAGAGTCAGAGAAAGAGAGAGAAACATAAGCAGACTCCCCACAGAGCGGGGAACCTGACAACGATGGAGGGCTCAATCCCAGGACCACCCGAGCCAAAGGCAGCTGCTTAACCGACTGAGCCACCCAGGCGCCCCAGTAATCTTTGTTTTAATTAATCTCCAGATGATTCTCAGTGCATGCTAAAGTTTGAGAAGCACTGATCTACTTAATCTTTCCAGAGCTGAGCTTTCAATCCTATATCTATTTTCCACCACTGAATGGAAACTCTATCCCAAGTACACTTTCAGATTATAACGTAAATTTACAAATGTGCCTCAGTAAGAAAAAAATTGGGAAGCATTCATTATTCTAGGGAAACCACATACACTTGAATGAATCACTTAGAAGCTTTTAAAGATGTAACTCCAAGTCATTCCCAGAAATGATTATAATCAAAAGTCAGATACCAATTTTCAGATGAGACCCTTAAAGATTTCACTCCAAACTAAAGGAAATTAAAGACTTAATGAAACACCTAGAGATTTGCTTACCCATCCCTTACAAGAACCTTCTTACCATAAGGTGAAGTAGTAGCTATTTTACAAGATAGATGACAAACCCTAACCTCACTTCTTCTTAAGGCCACTGTCAGGAAGCACAAATAAATTAATCCATCTTCTAAAATGGAGTTTAGGCCTTCCCATAACAGGCTGTGATACCTGCCTTGCCCTCGAAGTGGAAAACAACAATCTTACAATATGGTCAAGCTGTCCCCTGTCAGACATACACTTTCTGAATGAACAATGTAATAAATACTGCTCAGGTTCATTCGTTCACTGAATTGGAGCCTACCTTATGCCAGGCACTATGATGGCCATGAGCAAGACAGAGACAGTCAGCCCTCACTGAGCTTGTGTTAAATAAGTAATTGAAATTATATTTGAGATAAATACTGACAAAAAACATGGGTGCATGTTGGATTAGTGGATCTCTACCAGGGCTCCAAATCAGAATCACCAGGGGCAGCTTCTAACCATAGCAAAGACCAAGCCTCATCAACCCCAAACAATTCAGAACTCTGTGAACCTCAGCCATTGGTTTTTAAAGAATATTTGCTCCCCAGGTAATTCTAACATGCAGCCAAGGTAGAAAACCACCGGTCTGGGGCATCATGTAATAGATGTTAGGGGCAAAAAGGTCAGCAACACAGTGCCTGCCCTCCAGAAGCTTACCATCAAGTGGAAGAGACCCAAGCGTAGAGGTATCAGCAAATTGCTCTGGTGACGTGAAGCAAAGAAATCTCAGATATAGGATAGTGTTTCTCCTGGTATAAGGATGGGGAAGTGATCCCCGAGGGCTATATAAGGTGCTTTTACCTATGTTACCAAGGTTTGCTTTCTAAAGATGGGTCCTCAGGCACTGAATCATTCTTTATACCTTTTAATATGTCTTAAATACTGCAGCGTTTTTTGTTGTTGTTGTTGTTTAAATAAAAACTGACTTTAGTCAGTGAGGGCATCATAGACATTACTTAAGCTGAGTTTTGACATTTGATTAAGAAGAAGTTTTCTGGGGCGCCTGGGTGGCTCAGTCGTTAAGCGTCTGCCTTCGGCTCAGGTCATGATCCCAGGGTCCTGGGATCGAGCCCTGCATCAGGCTCCCTGCTCCGCGGGAAGCCTGCTTCTCCCTCTCCCACTCCCCCTGCTTGTGTTCCCTCTCTCGCTGTGTCTCTCTCTGTCAAAATAAATAAATAAAATCTTTAAAAAAAAAAAAAAAGAAGTTTTCTGAGGAAATAATCTTGAAGATGTAGTCTGAAATACGAACAAGAGGAGTTAGGAGGAAATGTGTATTAGGCAAAGGGAAGGGTCTGTGCAGAGGCCTAGAAGCAGAAAAAAGCATGGGGCCTTAAAAAACTGAGACAAAGTCGTAATAACAAGGCAAAGGGCAAAAAAGGATGAAGTAGAGGTTCTCACAGTGCCATCCTGGCCTAGCAGCACCAGCAGCATCAAGGAATTTGTTAAAAATGCAAAATCTCAGGCCTCATTCCAGACCATTCAGAAATGGGGGGCAGCCTACATAATATTAAGGATTTTGGATTTTATTCTAAGATTAATGAAAAATAGTTGAGAGGTTTTAAGTAGAGGGATAACATAATCAGGATAATAGCAACTAAATGGTTTGGCATTAATAGCTGAGCAAAAACTCCTCAAAATCTAATTTTTGTAATGATCAGGATCAGAAACCATAATGAGTCTTTAAATCAAGGGTCACAATCATAAAGCCCTTAGGGCTAAGTGGGTAAGGTGAATGAGCGAAGAGGAGGATGTGGACAACTGGAGGCTGTCCTCCAGTCAGCCTAGCTTCTGTTCTGGAGCCAAACACGAAGAGGTGCCCCCTAAACATCTGCTGAGTGAAGGAATACACCAGCAAACCTAGGATCCCTTGACACAACTGCTTCAGAAGAGTGGGCCCCCCTTCTAGGGAATCCCGACTTTTCCTTTCTTCAAATGTGACCATTTCCCAGCCTGGCTAGGCAAATCTGGCATCAAACCAAAATTTCAAAGAATAACCACCTTTTGTTTCTTAGTCCAAATAGCAGAGGGATAAAAAGCAATTCAACAAACAAGATGCCAGTAACCCAGCCAGCTGACCTCCCACATAGAGCTTCTACCACAGAGCAAATGCCCCATTTGGATGAATCTATAGTAGAAGCCTGAGCTTGGGAATGCTCCCTGTGATAGGCTGCCCAGGAATAATCCTCCCCGGGCCCACGAGGGTGCCAGTGTCTTCACTACGGCGGGTCAAATCAGAAGCTCTGGATTTGACAGCACAAGGCTCTCAACCCTTAGAAGACATGCAATGTGCTTGTACGCTAGGCTTCTCAGGACTGAAAAATAACAAATACAGTTCTGCGGAGCAAGCAGAAACTTTCTGATGGGGAGCAACTTAAAGCACTGGCAAAAATCCACTGATTTGGTTTCTTGCCACAGTAGCACCTCACCCAGATTTAGCTACAGACCACAGATGATGAGGGAGTAGTTTTACATTTCTGACTGAATCAAGTTAAAAAACACATCCCAGTGAAGTTTGGGATGCAGAAAAGGATTGCAACAGTCATTAATGAAAAGGGAACAAAGAAGGATTGCCTTATTCAGACACATCCTCACCCAATTCCTCAATTGAGAAAGTCAACAGTCTCAGGGGTCCTATCTGACAGTGGCTATTCATTCTGGCCTGGGATGCCTGCACAACGGTACTGAGGGACTCTGGAAACCTTGCCCTACGCAGGTTATGGCTCAGAGATCTTCAGGGGAAGCCAGGAGAGGCTTCGTGATAAAGAAAGGCTTCATGATGAAGAGAGTTCCTGCCTCCTACCTATTCCTTAAAGATCCAGAGACGATTTTCTCCCAAGTCAAAATAACTGAAGAGACAGGCTTCAAATCAGAGAATAAAAATTTCAAAAGAGGGGTCCCTGGGTGGGTCAGTCATTAAGCGTCTGCCTTCGGCTCAGGTCATGATCCCAGGGTCCTGGGATTGAGCCCCGCACTGGGCTCCCTGCTCCGCAAGAAGCCTGCTTCTCCCCCTCCCACTCCCACTCCCCCTGCTTGTGTTCCCTCTCTCGCTGTGTCTCTGTCAAATAAATAAATTAAATTAAAAAAAAAATTTTTTTTTCAAAAGACGTTTTTATCTAGACATGTGTGGCTGAATTTCTATTTCTATTTACTAACCGAAGCAGGATTTGTAATGGAGGGTTTGCTACCAACGGTCTTACTAGATTTTAGAGCAGCCCATTTTATTCCTGTGCCCAGCAGATTAATTTTCAGAGCCTGACTTGCTCACATATAACCAGAGCTAAGACTAGGGGTAAATGTTCCCAGAACCAGTCTATTAACTAGTTGGTGGGGTCTCTCAGGTATCAAGTAGAGTCCCTATGCCCTCTGAGATGATGATGAGAATCTCTGACATTTATGGAGTGCGCACAATGCATGAGCACTCTATTTTAACCTATCTCATGTTAATAACCACTCAATGAAGTGGGTACTTTTAGGTTCATTTTACGGATGCAAAAACGAAGGCAGGGGAAGGTTAAGTGACTTGCCCAAGGCTACAGAGTTAGTGGCTGAGTCAAAATGCAGACCCAGGAACTCTGGCTCTAGAGCCCTAGCTCTTCATCAGCAGACTGTACTGCCTTTCTCAGGATACAGTCAGTCCATCCATAAACAGCAATCAAGCATCTGGGCACCAAGCACTCTACTAGACAAAAGCACCTATTCACACAAAATGACCAGAAAAACTGCTTTTACTCAGCCCATGCTCAATGGGAAAATCCATGCTGAATGCACCCCAGATCGTACCTACTAGCTAAATACTAAGACAAAAACCTAGAAATTAAACCCTCGAAAGTAAGGTCAAAACAACCCTGAAACTTCTCTCAACTTTGATGGAGAGCAGACAGTGCTTATAATATCTTCATCTTCTCTGTCCCTTACCTGGTCCACGCCTCCGAGCCCAAGATGTAAAAAATAAAACAAAACACAAAACCAAAAAACTCTAAATAGAGATCACCAAACCTATTCCCCAGGCAGCCAGCCAAAACAGACATTCCACAAGGTCAGTCCATAAATTCCTATTTAGAATTTTCAACCTGAATTCAAGGAATAGCTCATTGTTTATTTAGGTCATATCATCAAAACACCCAACCAGAAACCAGTTTTCTTTGCTTTCCTCTCTGCCCCATCACCTTTTAGAGGTTGGCAAGAATACTCACAGGCAAGCTTGAGGGTCTTGACTGAAGACTCAGGTTCATATCTTCTTGCCCTCCCTTACTGGAGGTCATTGAGGGGGCTGAGGATGCCTGAGACCCAAATGAATCTTGAGATAACTCCTAAAATAAGAAAAACAAATGCTGTGAAGGCCTGGTATTGATAAACCAGGCAAGTTTGCTTCATGGTGAAAGGGCTACAGGACTATCTCACAGAGGGCAGGTGGGAGCAAGAAACTGCCCAATTGTGCACAATATAATCCGAAGGCAGAAAAACACAAGGTGTGGCTCTTAAGACAAGAAGGTCAATGAGCACCAGGTGACATATAAAGGGTTGAATCACTATATTGTACACCTGAAACTAATATGACACTGTACATTAACTAACTGGAATTAAAATAAAAACTTAAAAATAAAGTTGTTGGTTTAATTAAAAGAAAAAAAAAAGAATGTCAGTAGTGGATTTAAGACCCTGAACAGCACCGCTGACCATTTATCGCCACAGACAGCTATTCCTTGGGGTTAAATGCTAAAGTATGACAAGTTTGCTGGTTGTAATATGGAGTCTGGCCCTGCTGACCATACCCACTGGGGCTCAGTACACAACTGAGCCCATTGGCTTATCAAGGAATGAAACCAATTAATTAAAAAAAAAAAACACCTCATGTTAGAACCTATGCATTAAAACGAGTATTGCTTCCTTCAAAGACATTGCCTTGGGATGAGATATTTATTCTAATAATGCCACCAATGCACAGAATCTTTAGTGGACTGTCATCACTTGGCCATTTTTCCTCTTTTTTGCTCTTTAAAGAATAAAGCCCAAATTGTTATTTTTAGGCTTTATCACCGACCTTGTTCACAGACATGACGACAAATGAATTTTAGCTATTGCCTAAAATCAAATCCACCTTCAACAAATGAAGGGACTTGCCACCACTGAGAATATTCTAAAGAATGTGACGTCAGCTCTGATGGCAATTTCAAATGAAGGGGTCCAAAATATTTTGAGCAATAGCAGAACGTAATGTATTTTGAGCAACAGCAGAACGTAATGGCAGTTGGAATGAATGTATAGTATAGCCTCCCAAAGTAACTTTTAAAAAAAACCAAACTCACTTGGATGCTCTAGTTCTGAATGCTAGTTTATAAAAACAAAAACAAAAACAAAAACAAAACCAGTCCCATTATCTTTAATTTCTTACCAGTCTATGCAACCTTCCACTGCCTTATTTCTTCATCAGCAAGAAGAGCCACAGGTTTTTATGCCGTTAAGAAGGTTATGCCTTTATTAGTTCAATCAATCCAGTTAGCATGTTTACCCAGAGTGTATTTAATTGGTTTTTAAGTGCACATTAGAGACCCAATTTGTATGGCAAAGTTCTCCTGACACCATGCCCCAAGCTGTCTGTGGTCACACGCAGGGAAGGGCGGGAGGCAGGGGGCACCTTACCTGTGGTGGAGGGAAGCGCTGCTGGGAATAGGCAGTTTGCTGTGGCTGCTGAGACTGGGGCTGAGGGTACGCAGCCTGCTGGGAAAGCGTCGAGGAGGCTGGCTGCTGAGGTTGCTGCTGCTGGTAGGGAGACTGTGCCTGCGGCTGTGAGTAAGGGGGCTGGCTCTGGGGGTGCTGTTGGGGGGTGGACTGCTGGGAGGGGTATGGAGTTGGGGACTGCTGATGTGGAGGCTGGGATGGCTGCTGGGAATAGGGAGGCTGAGAAGTCTGGAGCTGTGGGGGCTGAGACTGCGGCTGCTGCTGATAGGAAGGCTGAGCGTGAGGGTTCTGGGACGGCGGCTGCTGGGAGTAGGGTGGCTGCTGCTGCTGGGGGTGAGGACTTTGCTGGTTGTAATATGGAGTCTGGCCCTGCTGACCATACCCACTGGGGCCTTGTTGTCCGTAAGGAGGAATCTGTAGGAAAGGAAAGGATACTTTTAGCACAGACTCTTCTGGACGAAGGTATTCTGTCAGCAGCTACAGCCTGAGGATGGGTATAGGAAGCAGGCAAGCCAAGCCTCCTAATGAGAAGGCCCATAGTCTTTCCTACCATCCCTCTCTACACTGAGCCAGGAAGGACAGCCCAGCTGGGTTACTAGTTGGTTTGTTTACAAGTGGACTGCATTCATCCACAGAAAATTTACACTGTTTAATATTTGGGCAATTTACAAGAGTTCGAGAGCAGACGTTTCCACCAGTGAACCTCCTCTTTATCATGGCCTAGACTGTTTTTGTAAGTGCTAGGAATCTGTATCCTAGCCACAACGAATGGTCAACAGCAGCCTGGCTTAGCCGACTAAAAACGTCGGGTTTAGTAACCCAGACAGTGTGCAAATCACTAAGCTACTCTGGTTCTCTTTTTCATTCAAAAAATATCTAAGAGCCTACTTGCTTACTTGTACCAGGCTCAATTCTAGACACTGGGGGTATATCTGGTAAGTAGGCAAAAACAAAAAACAACCAACCCAGTAATATCCACCCATCTCTCCTCCCATCTGCTCACTGGAAAAACAAACAAACAAACAAACAAGCCCAAAAAAACAAACAAAAAACCCCCCCAGAATGACAGTATCCTATTTTCCATATTTAAGGGCATACTTTGTTTTAAAGTCTCAGAA
This sequence comes from Leptonychotes weddellii, assembly GCF_054177405.1. Classification (NCBI taxonomy): domain Eukaryota; kingdom Metazoa; phylum Chordata; class Mammalia; order Carnivora; family Phocidae; genus Leptonychotes; species Leptonychotes weddellii. Next base: position 18,608,594 of record NC_138372.1, on the reverse strand, counting down.
GTAAAGTTAGGTTTTATATTCTGTCCATCACCATTTTCAGTATGAGTATTACTCAAATATAAATGATAGAAAGTGCTGTCAAAACAAAAAATGACAATAAAAAGATAATGGTGCAGATGGCCAGACAAAAGGAGATGAGAGAAATCTTAACATTTATAACAGCACTGTTAGCATCGCTACCGTTCAATCTTCCCCTTTTCTTCTATTCCCAGTCCCTCCTAATCTTTCATTTTAAATCAGACAGCTATATGTCGAAGGCCTTGGGAAACATGAAGGGCCTTTTCCATCCCCAGGGCACATGGCACGAAGGGCTTTTCTTGATTGCAGTGGATAGGTGCCCGGCCCCTGCCTTTTTTCCCCCACCTCCTTTGGAGATCACTACTCAGTAGGTACAAGCAGCCCAGCCAGGTCAAAGGACACAGATATGTACAGCCTAAGGCCAGGGAACAGTTTTTCTTCGAGCACACATGGGATGATGCCCACAACCTCGGCCTTGTAAGCAGCATGCTGTAGACAACTGAGCCCACTGGCCTGTGCTCCTTTCGAGAGGTTTAGATGCCAAAGACTCATTCTGATTCTATAGCTCAAGACCAGATCATGGACAGCAACAAGGGTTAAGGTAATTGGAGTCACCATCTACCTGCTGTGCATAAGAGAGGCTGCCCATGGAACTCTGCGCCCGGCCCTGCATGGCCATCGGGTACCGCTGCGGGGTCTGGGACCCATATGGCTGCCCTGGGTACCCATGTCCTTGCTGCGGTCCTGATGAAGGTCCCTGTTGCTGCGAGTATGGGTTAGTCCCGCCATATGGCTGAGGTCTCATCTTGCCCATCTGATCCATTGGACTGGATGGCTACAAAATAAAAAGCATTTCATTAACCTGAAGCTTTGATAGCCTCTGGCCAGTATGAACATAAACCCAAGCGTACAGGTCTGTATGCCACATAGGAAAACAGTTACTGTGAAAAAGTAGTGGTACAGACCCAGTAATCCTTGGGCAAGTCATTTAACCTTCCTCATAACCTTGATTTTACCATATGTGAAATGAAAATACCACTATGAAAGCTATGTACTACTTTCTAAGTGTGGTACTATTTGAGATCCAAGGGACAGGCCAGGTATGGAATAATGAATATATGTACTCTCTGGTGCAGAAAGTCAGAACAAAGGCCCTTCAGTTGGGAAAGGACGGGGCTGCCATGATGTTCAACACCACCAAAACTAATAATACTTCAATACCGTGGTTGGGGATTCAAATACATAAGCATCCAGATGCTTCCATTCTTTCAAAAGTGGAATCTTTTTTCTTGCGTATCTGTAGCTTGTTTACACTATGGCACAAGCACTTAAATTTATGCTTTCTTTTAAATGGGTAACATGGCTAAGTTATAGTTGTTGACTCTCAATTTAAAGCCTTGGGCATCTCAACTGCAAAGTTCATCTCCTAAGAGTTTGAATGTGTAAGGAGGATAGAACTTTTGTCTCCTTAAAGGGCAAGATATAGAGGTACACCAGTAATGGAAACTCAAAGTATAATTCACAAGTATTTGGCTACAAACATAGCTTTCTTTCAGCTCTTTGTGGGACAACAGGTTCAATCAGCTCATTCACTTTGACATAACTCTAGCCTATTGGAGCTATATAGGACAGAGCCCAGCATGTTTTCCAGTCAGAGATGCCTACCTATGTTGATTGGGGCGGGGGGGGGGTTGTCTCTAAAAACCTTAAACAGATACAACCGAGTTGAAGAGTAGGCCTGGACTTGACACAAAACTTGAAAACTGAACCTTAAATTGGGAATGGGGAATAGATATTAACACTCTGGGCCTGAATATCATTAGCTCTCAAATTAATGAGTTCAGTGGTTCTTGAACTTTAGCATGCATCGAAGTCACCTAGAGGGCTTTGTAAAACACAGACTGATAAGACCCACCCCCAGGGTGTCTGATTCTATAGGTTCAGGGTCGGGCCTAGGCTACGCACTTGTAATAGTTCCCCAGTGAGGTTGATGCTGCTGGTCCAGGGGCCACACTTTAAGAACCACTGGTCCAGATTATACCTAGGGTCCCTTCCTGTTCTGCTTTTCTGTAATTAATATTCTATAATTTAAGGTGGATAAGATCTTAAGAAACAACAAAAGCCCTCAAAGACAAGGGGAGGGAGGCACATTCAGATAACTGGTTCTCTGTACATGTCTTTTTTGGGGGGCAGAGTACTACCTAAGTGTTTTATAATGGAGGGAAAGTTGAGCTGTCATGAGGAAAATAGATAAGACAAAAAGCCACAGAAACCATCCTTTTAAACACCAAAAGGAAAAAAAGCAGAGGCAAAATTCTTGGGCTGCAGCAAAGTCAGCTAAAGAGGTAACAGTGAGGATGGAAGCACCCTTTAAGTTTCTAAACTATAGTGAACCACAGTAAAACTGTATCCCAAATCACTACTACATGTCAATATTATTAAAGTGCTGTTTCCAACAATCATACCCACAAATTTTGGCCCAAGTCCTGCCTCTGTATCAGAAGCTCCAATAAAATCTGTCATTAATTTTGGAGCTACATGAATTCTTTTGGGACTCTTTAGGAAATTCAAATTTAACAACTGCACTACTAAGTAATAAACAGCATGTGATCTTCCCCAGATACACCTGGCAATGAAGCCAAAACATCACCAGTCTCTCCCGTGAAGAGCTCAGGGGCTTACACAGCCACATTACGCCACCAGATCCTCAGCTCATCCCCAAGGGCAGCTGCTGTCCACATGGCCCCCAGGTGAGGAGACTGCATTTGCTCAACAGAAAAGACCAGCCCACTCTAGGTATCTCTGTCAATCCAGGTCTCCCCACAACACAAGAGGGGCAGTCATTACCGTGGTTACTGTGGAGCTTCCAGAGCAGTAGCTATCAACCAGGGCTACAGATCAGAATTTTCTGTGAGGCTGCACAAATGCCTGGGTGTCTCCCCATAGATTCCAACTTAGTGAGTCTGGAAGGGCTTGGGCTCCCTGACCCCCTCACCCCTTAAGATCCTTGAATGATTCTAATGTATACTACACTAAGTGAGATCTAGAGACACACTGTCCAATAAAATTTTCTGTGACATGTGACTATTAGGTACTTGAAATATGGCTAGTGTGACTGAGGAACTGAATTTTTTTTTTTTTTAAGGTTTTTTATTTATTCATTTGGGAGTGAGAGAGAGAGCCAGCTGGAGCACAAGGGGGGGGTGGCGGGGCGCAGTACAGAGGCAGAAGCAGACTCCAGCTGAGCAGGGAGCCCAACGCCGGACTGGATCCCAGGACCCCGGGATTAAGACCTGAGCCAAAGGCAGACACTTAACCGACTGAGCGACCCAGGCGCCCCGGAACTGAATTATTTTTATTTACTTTTAATTAAATTCAAATAACCACATGTAGCTAGTGACTATCATACTGGACTGCACAGTTCTAGAGCAGTGCTCACAGATCATTTTCATCTTTCCCTGTTCACCAATAGCTTCAAAATTCCTGTCTACATCCTGTACAGTATTGCATAGAAAGCGCAAAGAATGTAGTAAATCTATAGATTTGGGTTCAAATCCTAACTCTATCACTGTCTGATCTTGAGCATAAGTCCATCTAAACAGTGAAAAGTTTTTCACCTAAAATACACATAACTTGGAGCGCCTGGGTGGCTCAGCTGGTTAGGCATCCGACTCTTGGTTTCAGCTCAGGTCATGATCTCAGGGTTGTGAGATCCAGCCCAGCACTGGGTTCTGTGCTCAGCAGGGAGTCTGGGATTCTCTCCCTCTCCTTCTGCCCCTCCCCCGCAATCTCTCTCTCTCTCAATAAATATTTAAAAAAACAAAATGCACATAACACACTACACACAGTGCCATTTAAATGCCCAATAAATAATAGCTATTATCAATAATGATAAATTGCGCTTCTGCCTGGCTCTAGAGCCCTTCAGTGTGCTCCAGTTCTACACATTTGTCAGTGCTCAGCTCTATACAATGGTATCCTGCCCTGCCCTCCTGTCCACAATGGCTTCCACTAGCAGAAACCCAACCCTTCAACATGAAGGCACTTGCCATTCTTCAGCACACTGATCTCTCACATTTCTAAATCTCCTATAGTAAATTCAGTCAGAATTGTAAGATTGGCATTTAGTTGTCTAGTTAACTGAGTGCATCTCTCAAGATTATGTTCTAGGAAGCCAACATGAAGGTACTTGCCATTCTTCAGCACACTGATCTCTCACATTTCTAAATCTCCTATAGCAAATTCAGTCAGAATTGTAAGATTGGCATTTAGTTGTCTAGTTAACTGAGTGCGTCTCTCAAGATTATGTTCTAGGAAGCCAGAGATCGGGTGTTTTACCTTCAAAATCATCCCCCTCCAGCCCCCGCCACAGACCCCAAGTGCAGAGCTAGAGCTCAGTAATGTCAATGTGCTAGGCTGCCCTACTGTAAGAAGTAGGTAGGGGATACTATGGGGAGAAAGCCCAGATCAAACCATCTAGCCATAGGGTCAGGGGCATACCCTAACCAGGTTATGACTTTGAGGGAAGAAAAAAAATGTGGACTGAACTGAAAGAAAAAAAGAGGGCAGGGTAGAACAAACAGCCGAGGGAGAACAAGCACACTTTTGAGAAGAATCTTATGTGCCATGCTATACCAGAGAGGTCTTCAAACTGCAAAGGCACCCCCAAACACAGCTTAGAAACAAAAGGCTAAAAGCAAGTTACCTTTTCCTCCGTCATATCCAGGGTCCTGTACTACCAGGGGAGGACAGTTACTTAGGGGGGGCTAGTTTCAAGGATTCCTTCATCAACTTTAGGAAATCTTTGCAGACCAAAAAATAAATGAAAGTCAAAGAAATTCTAATTCTAAAGATAAAATTAAGACATTTCCCCTTCCTGGACATCAGATTTCTGACCCCCTCCCTTCTCCAAAGGTTTATAATCAACAGAGTATGCAGCTTTGCAAACTAAAACATATTCAGGTCAAACAATCTGACTACTCTGGTCTCATGTCAAAGTTAAACATCTGCTCATATTAGAAGGGGAGGTAAGCAGAGACCTAACTCACACTTCTGACATTTAAAACCATTGTGAAAGATTTGTGATTTGCAGTTATAGATGAAATGCCATCTTACAATCTCTCATAACAGAGAAGGGGACTTAAATCATCGCTAATCAGTTTTATTGGAAAATAGCAATTTCAAGCCAGAAAAATCCCTACTACATGCAAGACAGAAAAGCCAGTATCAGCAGTCTGCAGGCACCAAGGAAGAGGCAGGGAATGGGAAACACCAAACTCTGGCTGCAAAGAGCCAGAGATTCCACTCTGGGAATGATGGAGAGGAAATCCTTTCAATGGGAAACCACAGGAGTAGATTACTGTGATTATACTTCAAAAGCAAAGGCTCTGCCACAAAGACACATAAATGAGAGGAAAATGATGCCCCCTTGATCAGGGAAGTTGGGCCCCTTGCTATATACTCTCCTGAATTCATAAAAAAAATTTTAAAAGGGGGGGAGGAGCCATAAGGGAAAAAAAAATCCATCTCCATCCACCAATTATCTCTTTCCAGATCACTGGCCATGTTACAAACCGCCTGCCAAGTAAAATGCATCAAAAGATGCAGTTTAGGGGCATCAAAGGCAGGGATGCCTAGTGGGCTGGACCCTCTGAATATATTCAGAACAGCTTGTAGACTAACCATTTGCACAGAGTCCCCCTATTCCAGGCAGAAGGAATTACACGCCCCTCCAGACCAGTGGGCTAACGGAATCCCTGACAACTTCTTACTGCACCAAGGAAAGCCGTAACAACTCTCAGGGTTGTTGAGATATAACAAACTGGACTTCAAATCCTCCAACTTCTGACCATGACTGACTGTGAAGAGAGCAGAGAACACCGCCCCCAATGCCCCCTCCTTCAAACTTCCAAGCAGAAAGATACTATTCACCAAAATGTATCACACCATGTTCCTGTGGCACCAAGAAAGATCAGCTTAATTTTCTTGAAATAAAAGTCCAACTGAGGAAAGCTCCAGGCTTCAGTCTCAATCCAAAGATACAGAAAGGAAGTGCCCAGGCAGCAAATCTAAGGAGCCAGATTTGGTACCCAAAGACTGGCAAGAACAGGAGTAGAGAGGGATGGGCCAGGGCTGAGGAAAAGCTGTCCATCAGAAAGCAGAAGTCTTGACTACCACTTTTCTGTCATCCTAAATGCCAACTAGTTGGGGCCAGAATAAACTTAGTGCCATAACCTGGAATTTGGACATCTAAATATTATTTCTTACTCACTGTGCTTTCAATTCATTCCTGGCCAGATTTGTTGTATGACTTTTAATAATAACAATAAAAAAAAGCATCCCTGGCTCTTTAACTGAAAGAACCCCCTAATTGATTCCCACAGTAATTAACCTGCATTTTACCTCAGAGAGCGGTAGTTAAGGAAGTCGGCACTGCTATTTATAACTCATCTCAAATTGAGGGCAGACTGCCTAAAATCTAACACATCCCAGCTGTACTCCTGTTTGAACTGGGGCCAAGGGAATTTTTTAAAGCAATCTTGGCACCGAATGAATGACACCAACAGTATGAGAGCGCGAGCGGTTGTGTTGTGGTGACGTAGCACTGGAGGTGGAATGGGAGGGGGCCAGTGTACTGTGATCCCTCTCGTGCACGCCTGCTGCTCGCTGAGTCCCAGTACAGTAAGCTGGGAACCGCCCACTGAGAGCCAAACACAGGAAAAGGCTTTTCCTGTGGAACGCCTTGAAGTGAGAAACACATGGCTAATCTGCATAAACGCGAAGCCACACCGCCCCTGCCAGGAAGGTTAGTGCTCGTAATCTCTGGCCATGAAGCTGGCTGCCTGGGAGGACTTGGACTGGCGCCTGATAACCCAGAAAGAGCCGAGAGAACAGATGGGTAAGGACCCCGGCAGAAAACAGCCCCGGGTCACGTGACTCGCCACATGGCCCCGCCAGCACAAACTATTGTCTGGCTGCGGAGCTCCCATACAAAGGCACCCGGCCTCAGCTTCCTGTGATTACAGGGACAGGCGGCAGCTGTTGATCCAGTTCCCGTTTGGGACCCTCCCCTGTGGAGGGGCAGTCCAGGCAGGGACAAATATAAAACGTAAGGCCTCTCCCAATCAACGCTTTCAGCTTCCCCCAAGCTCCACGTGGCTCCACTGGGATCCTAGGATGGACAGAGTAGACTCCCCTAAAAGGAATCACCCTTTATACCCTGGTACACATTAGCTAGTCAGAATAAATCATTCTCATTGTGCCCTCTTCCCTAGCCACACAGACATCTGTATCCAAAGCCTCCTCATCCTTTTCTTACTCTTCCAGTGTTTCATGCTTTTGAAAACTGCTCAAGGACCCCTACCTGAACTGAGGAGAAACTGCCCAGAAAGCTGCTTGTTTAGTTCCATCCCCAGACTCTGCCTCTTAAAATAAAGAGACTTCCTTCATTTTGTTTTGCATGTTAAACAGTCAGGTTTCCTTGTCTGTGACCTAGGACGACAATAAGACATACCTTAACCTCCTATTTTGCCTCACCAGAGACATTATTTAAGATTTTCTGAAGCTAAGTTGATGACAGGAAAAGAAAAATACCTCTTCAGACATACCAACACCTGACCTAGGAAATCAAACCCACTCGGCCTAAGATTCTCAGCCTTCTTAACCTGAGAATCACACCCCACATTTTCTACTATACAAGAGATGGAAAACAATTCATTCTAGTTCTAGTTCATTCAAGTTCTAAATAAACTGGTCATCTGCCTATGGTGAGAGAGAAATTAACAACTACCACTCCAAAGAGATTAAAAAAAGATCTTTCAAAATTGAATATAAATTTTAAAATCTAAATTCAGGGGCGCCTGGGTGGCTCAGTCAGTTAAGTGTCTGCCTTCGGCTTGGGTCATGATCCCGAGGTCCTGGGATCGAATCCCCCATTGGGCTCCCTGCTCATCGGGGAGTCTATTTCTCCTCTCTCTCTGTCCACTTGTGCTCTCAAATAAAGAAATAAAGAAATAAAATCTTAAAAAAGAATCCAAACTCAATGAAAAGTTCTATCAACCCTATTCTGTTCACAGAAATAGTTCTAGATTAGGGCATGTTCCTCTTTGCAGACAAAGAACTCATTTCAAAGCCACCACCTGAAGCACCAGCCTGACCAAACCCCTAGGAGGGGCTGCAACCAGACATCAGACTTGATCTTCCAACCCATACTCTGTCTCTAAAACTGACAGAGAACAAGGGGCTTCTCTCCCTGGCTCAGAGATATTTAGGCTACTGTGCTCCATCCTTCCAGATCAGATGATCAGAGAAAACCTACTAAGGGTAGAAAAAAAGAGACCAATGGGGGTAACAGTCATTAAATCATCTAGCAAAACTCAAACAGATTATGAGAGCCAACTGTAATAACCACCTCACAGCTGTCCACCCAAAAGAGGCATGCCAGAAAAACCACAACCAGGTGGCTGGTATTTTATTTCTTCTTTGGTTCCAGAAAGAGCCCTTCAAATAGTGCAGCAACAGCACCAAACTAATGAACTCAACAAACGATAAAGTCCTCTCATCCAGAGCACTTTCATTAGCCACCTTTCACAGAGAAAATGCTCTTCTGGAAATGAAGAAGATCACTTTTTTGGAAGACCAAATTTAGCTAACCAATCTCTCCCATTTCCAATGACTTACAAAAGCCTCTGAGGAAACCACACAACTTCTTGAGAAAGAATTCCTCTTTAGGTACTGCTTCAATCCCAGGTTTTAAAAACAGTTAAGGCCCCAAGAAGATGATTAAACAGGAACTGAAATGCCATTTGATAAAATTAAACATCCCCTTCTTTACAACTTTTTAATCTCAAGAGTAAGGCAGCAACACAACATGGTGAAAAGTACTAGACTGAGAGGACACCTGGGTCCCCATCCCAGTTCCCTGACCAATTCCCTGGGGTGGGCTGGGGGCGCGGGGAAGGGTGGCAGGGAAGCACTAGCCAGGTTGTACCTTAACCTCCTCAGCAACACAATGGAATCCTGCCCTCCAGATTTTGAATCAGCAACTCTGGGACAGGGCCAGGAATCTCCTTAGGCAATTCTCATGTCCAGTCTGGGAGCATTTGGGCCACGTGCCCTCTTTCCAAAACTCCTCCCATCTCCAAGTGACTCTAGAATTCAGATGCACGTTCAGTTTCCTTAGCCAAACAACGGTCTGAAGAGGGCAGTGCCTGGACAACAGAGAAACCACCAGGAATGCACCTCAGATTCCCAGATTCCTAAATAAGCAGCATTCTCAGTTTAAGCCAAGCTTTCCCAAATTCCTATACCGAGTCCCTGCGTTGTCTTGTTCACCTAAACACGTATCACTAACATACTATATACTTTACTTATCCTGCTCATGATCTGTATCCTAGGCTAGAATATAAGCTCCAGGACGGTGAAGATGTGTGTGTAAAGCAAACTTTCCTCCTTTAAAAGTAGGAAAGGAAAGGGGACTGTGGAAGAGAAAGTGAAATTCTAGAGGCCTTGCAATTCCTAACCTCGTTCATGCAGAGGAAATGCTTTGGCCCTGGGTGGCCAGTCCTACACAGTGGTTAAGAGCTCTGCCCTTGCAAGGCCTTCAACTTCTCTTGTCCCTCGGTTTCTGCATCAACAGAATAGAGACAATAGTAGTAGCGCCCTCCGGGCTGAATGAATGAGTTAATACATGAAAACAAAACCCTCTTCTTCAAACCAGCTGGGCATGCTCTGGCCTCACCCATCTCTCCACCAGGAATACACTTTCTTCAGGTATTAGGATAGCTCTCTTCCACATCAAATAACACTTTCACTTGGCCTTCCCTGGTAAACCCATCCAAAATTTCAAACCCACACACCTCTTAGACCTGGTTCATGATTAACCTTTCTCCCGAGCATGTATCACTAGAATACTCTATGGTTTACTATTTATCTTGTTTAAATGTCTATATCCTAGACTAAAATATATAAGCTAGTGGGTATGTGTCTAGAGGTACTAGAGGTGGATGTGTGTTTAACTGACTGCTATATCCTCTAGCGCCCAAAATGTTAGCTATTATCATCCTACACAAGTCCCAAATTTCTAGAAGCAAAGCAGAACACTTAAGGTCTGGTCCCATATACTCAAGACCAGAAACCCAAAGTGGTCAATTAGAGGTCAGCTAACAAATAAACTGAAGTTATGCTTTTTAAAAAAAGAGAAAAAAGCACAGGCTTTGATACTATACTGAGCAAGTCACTTCCCTTGGCACCAGAACCATCTGTAAAATGGGGATTAAAAACGGTCTAACAAAGATAAAAGACAGTTGAAATGATTAAATATGTGAAATGCTTGTTAACGTACCAGTTCATAAACTACACATACAACAGACATTACTTCCCTTTACCCTCAATGAGAGAAAAAGCAGAATGGGTTGAAAGCAGTTTCAAAATACCTGCTTAAAAATCAAGAACACACAAGTCGGACATCAAAAGGGTTGATCAGTCCAGTTTTCAAGCTCTACCTACTTTCAGTCTGTTCTCCCAAAGGAATCCCAAGGCATCTCCTCCCAAGAATCCTGACAGTAAAGCCCAATAGTTTTCAACCAGAATACTAAACCCCTGAGAAGTGTTTGGAAATAAATGTATGAAAGTGCCTTTTTTTTTTTTTTGGGTTATCACATCAACTCTGTGGTGCTACTGGCATTTATTACCTGGGGAGCAGGATGCCAAATGTCCTGCAATGCATCTCCACACAAAGAAGAGCCTCGGTGAGAAACAATGGACTCTAGCCCATTACAAGTCCAATCTTAGATGGAGAATTTCCTGTAACACTTGACCCTGGAGCAGTGAAGGGAAAGGGAATCAGAACTGACCAGTACCCATCCCAAGAGCCCAACATTATAAAGCCCCCCAGTAGCCAAGGTAATCACAAATAAAAATTTACTTTAAAAAATAGTTGGAAGATAATTTACTGAAGGTGGTACTTCTCCTCCAGCACATTTATTAAAATTTAATTATGGTTATTTGTAATTATTTACTTACATCTTTCCCCACTAGAAAGTACTCCATGGAAGCAAAAATTATGAATCCTATGTTCACAACACAGTGACTGATACATTGTAGAAGTTCAGTAAGTATTTGTTGCATTACTGTAAGCAACCTGCAAATGGAAGGTAGGTACTCACAGGTTTTCCAAAAAAAGTTCTGCCATGAGGCTTCTTATATTGGCAAGTAAGTCAGTAACAGGATTGGGCAATTAAGTGAGCTAAAAAGTTATTATCCCAAAAATTCCTGAGAAATGGGGAATATGATCAAAGTCTAGGAAATCTTGATTGGTATACAAGAAAGATAGGTTGGGATACTGCATCCCAGTAGTGCTCAATAATTAAAAACAATGTACAGACCTTGCTACCCACATGAGGTGGTATGGGTTGACACCAGGAAAAGGTACTTCCTCCCACAAACCATTCTTTGGTGTTTCTATTAGGGAAAGGGCCTTAGTGTGCATGGACCACAAGCCCAACTGAGTGGCATAGTTTTCTAGACATTTTCTGCCCTGCTTACTTGTCCCTTAACATTAAGTGATATGGTACACTTAAGGAATACACAGAGAGCCAAGGGTCATGTAACCTTATAAACAGAGCGTCACCCAGGAGGGTACATAGCAACTTTTCAATAAAGACAACACTTCTAAATCACACCTACTTCTTCTGACCTAGTTTCTAAAATACTCCTCCTTCTTCCATATTAAATTGCTTCGCAGATAACTGCTAAAAAACAAACAAAAAAGGCAAAGGCAAAAACTGCTCCTAGTCGCAAAACTTTAAGGCCTCATTTGCTTTCTCTTTAAAAAGCTCTCGTTTCCCCCACTCCTTTTATCTATAATTCCAAACTTGGACTGGTCTTGCATGGGTTATATAAAAAGATCCTAAATTTCTCTAAGTGCACAGTTCTACATCCTGCCAAAATTTCTCCTTCTGTACTAAAAAAGGTATCTGTGACACATCACTGAGCTGTAGGAACTTGATTTACATGCAGTTGGAGATTCCGTTTGTCATCAATCCAATCAAGTCCTGTAAAGACGCTGAGAAGCAGCGATGCCACTGTGTTTATTCAATTCCTAGGGCTGCCTTGGACCACTTTCCAAAAATGCCAGTCTTTCACCTGGTCCCCCTAAGTCCACTCTGAACTATAACAGGCACAATCAAATAAGTTAAAGAATGGCCCAGGGCACAGTCAACCTTTAGATTATAGGTGCCTCCAAATCCTCAGGCTTTTTTAAGGTCAGCAATTCGCTGAATGAAGAGCCATACGGTCCTATAAATTCTCCAGTTCTTTTCAAAGCTCCAAAAGTACATTAGTACCAACCTCCTCTACACCACTGTTTACACAAATGTGTACAGGAGACCCTGACTGGCTTCATCATTTATACCAGAAATATACCTGGACCAGACCAAAGTTACTAGCTATCTTTTCTGAAGTTTGTCTCTCCTCTTTATTTCCTATCTGTGGCCAGTATAATCAAATTGAGATGGATACCTGGCATGCTAAATTATGCAAATCGAGCTGAAATTTATCTTTTCCTCACCCCCCACCCCCGAGTCTGTTTTCGTTTTAGCTCATACACTCTTTGGAGATTGTCTTACTCAAGGCACACGGAATTTCTTTTTGGTGAAATGTGTCTGGGTGGATGAACCCAGCTATCTCAATGTCATTTTCTTTTAACCCAAAATACCATAATGAGACCACATATTGGTCACTTGAGGTTTTATGTAGGGGTTTTAAAGAAGCCGATTCAAAGCTGCATTGGGAGAGCAGAGGATTCAAATCACAGACTAGAAAGAAAAACAAAAATGTTACAATCTGTCCTGTACCAACACAACCCCAAAAACAGATTAAGGAGGGCTAAGAAACAGTCTCCAGGCCAAAGGCAATAAAGTGGGAAAGAGAGTAGAAGAGATACAGATCATTTAGGAAAACTTCTGTTTATTAGTTAATTAGACAAAGGCACTTCCTGCCTCTACTTAGGGCAGGTACCTCCAACAGAGGCACAGAGATACCAGTTGATCTGCAAGTGGTGTTAAGTTGCATCTCCAGTACTTTAAAGACATTTTACCAACTCTAGTATGGTGAAGTTACTAGGCCTCCATGTGCTCTGCATTCTACCAACAGAGTTAGACATCAAGAGAGAATGAAAAAGGGAAAAACAAGAAACAGAAAATCAAGCTAGAAAGCAGAGGGATGCTAAAGTGAGATTAAAACACACAAGCACACACAAAGAACGTATGACTCCCTACTAGAATTATTGGTCTGTATCTACAAATGTCAAATCACAGATCAAACTGTCAGCACATGGCCTCCTAGAAGCCTTGGCCTTCATCAGAGCCGGGTCACAGTCATCACAGCTTCACTCCTCAGGCAGGAGGGAAAAGAGGCCTGGTACAAGGAAACTTGTTTTTAATGGGAACGATACAGAAACCACATCAGGTTTTCAGAAAGCGCAGGTGTGCTAAAACACTGGTTCTCTGCTAGGTCTTTGCATTGTTACTGTTTATTACCAGACATTTCTCAAACTTCCATTTCTGTGCCAAGCACAATCATTATTTATTAAGTTATACAACTGGGGACAGGTCTTGGCTCAAATGTCTGCTCCTCAGAGAGACCTCATCCACTTCAAAGAGGGGCAGCTTGTCAGGAACTGACTTAGAGAAGCTAGGACTTCACAACCAGGGACACAAGGAAAGGAATCAGAGCAAAACTCTGGCTAGCCACTAGGGGCTAAGGGGTGAGAGTGGGAGGGAAGTCATTAAGGACGACCTACTAAGAGACCACCAGATCACCAAAGGCCCTGTTCACAGATCAGTTGGTCATCACGAGCAGAAGGGAAATCATGGCGTTTAACTGAAGCTCCCAAACTGGCCTAAGCAGCGTTTTCAAGAATCCCCTTCTTAGGCAATTTACTTGGCTGGTCATACCTGCTGACCACACAGTCACAATCCTAAAATGAACTTTTCCACCTTCACCAAACAACCAGTACCATGGATTCAGATTATCTTCATGCTGCATGTCACCAAAGAGCTAAGAGAAAGAGAAATGGAAGGCAGGGAGTCCCCAAGCCCTATAAAGAAAGAGACCTGTTTGGTGACTGGAGTTTACAATTATTGCATAGTAGAAGATCCCATCTCAAAAGTATTTCTTTTCTTCTCCCCAAGCATTTTTAACCTTTTCTCTATCCAGTAACTCTCTCACATCATGGGAAGAGCAGATACATCTGAAATATTAGCCTATGGTGTAATCTGGAAGAAGTCCCTCAGGTAATTCAGATATACTCTGTAAATGCATAAATCTGGTAGTTCTAATTTGGGTGTGCCTCACAATGGCCTGGAGGGCTTGTTAAAACACCCTGTTAGAATTCTGGATTCAGTAGGTCTGGATGAGTATTTGCATTTCTTTCTTTCTTTCTTTTAAGTGGCTCCACACCCAGCATGGAGCCCAACGTGGGGCTTGAACTCATGACCCCGAGATCAAGACCTGAGCTGAAATCAAGAGCTGCAACCGACTGAGCCACCCAGGCGCCCCTTTACGTTTCTAAACAGGGCCCAGGGAATGCTGATCCCTAACGGTTAGGGATCCCACGGAGAACCACTGCACTAATCTGTCTCTCAAACTAGAACAACAGGTGCTTAATAAAATTTGTTGGTTTTTTTTAAGCATTAATATATCTTACATGTAGCTAAGAACTATGGGATAGCCTTTAATTCAGTGAAGACCAACTGTCCTTAACCACTCAGTACTATCCCCCTCTCAAGCAGGGGCCTCTACCAACCAGGAGTCATGTTCAAATTTTATTTGATAATAGTACTTTCACATATATTATTAATATTTATTTATTTTAACATTTTCTTTCTTTATTTGACAGAGAGAGGGAAAGACAGCACAAGCAGGGGGAGCAGCAGAGGGAGAGGCAGGCTCCCCGCTGAGCAGGGAGCCCGACATGGGGCTCGATTCCAGGACCTGGAGACCATGACCTGAGCCGAAGGCAGACCCTTAACGACTGAGCCACCCAGGCACCCCGTTATTAATATTTATTGAAGCCTGCAAGATATTTTTCCTCATTATATAGTTGAGGATATTTTTCCTCATTATATAGTTGAGGATATAAATTCAGAAAAGTGACTTGCCTAAAGTCACACAGCCTAAGGGAACTTTAAACCTTGGTTTTAGAGCTGACTCTACTATGAAACTTTGTGTGAGGTACTTAATCTTTATGTGTTCACTTTCCCCAAGTGGAAATTAAGACAATAATCCTTGCCTCTCCTGCAAGTGCTCCAAGTCATAGAAAGTAAACTCAATCTGCAAATACTCTCATAATACAAGTTACTCTCACTTAGATCAAAGTGAAGGAGTCTATCTTTGAGCCTCAATCCACCCCTACCCCTCACTCTTCTCAAAAATCCCTCCCAAAAAGAAAAGTGGCCTGACGACCAAATGCTGCCAATTCTTACCACTGGGATCACATGGCCATTCATCAGAAACTTAAATAAAATTCTAGATGGACAGAAATCTAGGCATAATGTAAAACTGTAACTAAAGGCTTTTAGTCTTTCACCCCATTTAAGAGTTCCAGGCTATTGCAAAAATAATGTCCCAAAAAGCCTTAGTGCTTAAATAATTTATTTTGAAGAAGTAAATTTAGTATTTTATAATGTTACAGCTCTAGAGAATCAGACAAACCTTGATTCATATCAGAACTCTACCTTTTACTAGCTTTTTACCCTAGGGCAAATTTCTCATTTTTACTCTACTTCCTCATCTGTAAAGTGGGAGGAGTAACAATAGAACCCACCTCTCATGGTTTTGAAGATTAAGTAAGTAAATTCATGGACAGACCCAGCATAGAGATTGGCACATTGTAAGTGTGCAAATGCATGGTTATTACTATTAATATTCACCCTCAGTATGCCATCATTTGAAAATTGGGATCTCAGTGAGATTCTAAGCCTATCCCCAACCCAGGACAAAGTGATGGATCAACTACCTATAGAACTGTTCCCCAAATCCTTTATAATAGAGCTATCTTTGGCAGCCAGATTCCTCAACAGGTAAAAAGTTAGATGTCTACTACTGCTGGACCAACCCAAGAACTCCACCACCTGATGATGAGAAAAGAGAGAAAGCAATCTGTACACAGCAGACCAGACACAGTAACAAACAGCAACTAATTCCCAGCATTTCTGCTCAGGTGACTTGTTCACTAAGGACAAGCGAAAGCCATAATAAGGTCCACCCAGAGAAAGGGGGAAATCACTGTGCAAGAAGAGCCCAAAGACACATTTATTTCTTCTAAAAGGAAGGGCCCAGCAATATGTAGCCTTTTATCATCTACCACGTGGCTGAACTCACACTCTGCTTAAAGTCAAAGTATACCAGGCATCAGTCATTGAGAGTAAACAGCTGGACCCAGATGCACTCATGCCCGGCAAGCAAGATGTGACCTCAAGGAAAACAGGAGGCAAAATAAAAAACACCAAGCACACAGCAAATGGGTTTTTAAATGACTGATATCACACCAACCCCTAAACTCCCCTGCTGCCGTCATGCTGGTGCTAGATCTTGAGCAGGGAGTTCCTTTTAACAGAGATGTCTATAAACAAGCAAGCTGAAAGCTAACAAGTTTAAGAGGGAAAAAGCATACAAAAATCTTGGCTGCTGGTGATGAGCCACAGAAAATCATGAATGTGCCTGTGCCAAGGGAGGAGGAAGTCTAATATCTAACATTGCAGACTTGGGAACCCAGAAGCAACGAAGCCATAAGGAAGCCCAAATGCAAAAGAGGAAAAAAAGCACATGGCACGTTTCCTCTTCATATGGGTGGCAATTTAAGCAGCACTCTGGGCCTGCAGAGCACATAGCCCCGGTGCCCAAAGCCCCTTAGTATTTCATATCAACATTAGCTTCCTGGAGGGCGACAAAAATCTGTCCTGGATTACTGGGTGATTTCTAATATGTACCATAACCAACACTAAGTCAACATTTTAGGGATCAAATTTCCTACTCTGCAGCGTGTTGGAATGCATTCTTGGCATTAGACCTCTCATTGCAGTACACCCTTGGAAAATGCAGAAGCCACTGCAAAGACTCAACCTGTCCCAAGACCATCTTCTGGTATACATAAATGACTAAAACAAAAACAAATGAAAGTTCACTCAGATGTCCTTTAACATTCAATAAAAACTAATTCTATCCCATTTGAATGAGGGGAGGAACAATTTCGGGGAATACTCAAGATAGTTAAGTCAACATTCACCCTAACTTGGACTCCTCTAAAACCTAGACAGACTAAGGAGTTCATCTCAGGCCCCTACTCACCTGCTATCCATGGCAGATGAGCCCTTGTGCCTCAATTCTGAGTTACTGGAAACTCGCTTTGCAAAATGCCAGAATGACAAGGCTAAAGAAGCTGGAAGAGAGATTTCTGAACTAGAATCTGTATTCAAGACTCCATACTTGTACACTGGAACAGTGTAACCTAGCCTTCTCTTCCAGGTGAAGGCACTCTAGTAGCCTGGCACTGGACTCTCCATGCATCTTCAGCTGTTAAGCATCCACTTACAGCCCTTGAAAAGTGCCAGAAATCATGTGTGGTCCCATTGCACATGGACCAGCGGGTAAAGAGAAACCAAAATCACTGCCATTTCAAAGGTTCCCGTAAGGAATAAGCATGTGTTTGCAGCATTTATGAGCTTCTTGGCCACAGCCAACCTATCAACAATATGAAAGGCCATTTCTGTGAACAGATGGGCAAACTGCGTATGTGCAGGCTTACCCACCCATCCACCCTCAGTATAAGGTCTGATCCAAGCAACTCAGCTTCAGCACAGCTACCAACTCTTCAGAAATAGCAACAGCCTAAGTGTCTGGACAGGTACCTCATGGCTCTTATTTTGTTTAAGAAAAATCGATTAACTCTGCCAAAAAAAGAAAAAAACCTAAGCTCTCCAACCAAAGTTGAACCACCGTCACTGCAGAGTTGTCCAGGGCACACAACTCTGAAGGTGACACAACCTTCCAAACCCAAAATTACTACAAAAGAGCCCCTGAAACTGGCCAAGAACTTGGCAGGTTGTACTAAAGGCCCCACATAACCACAAGAACCACTAAGACCCTGGAGCCGCTCTCTTTCATGGAATTTTACGGTTACAGTCCAAATTCTCAAAGTCACCAGAATGAAGCAACTACAGGTCTGGAAATGGTTGTGTAATGTGGATCCTATAAAGCCCATAGCACTCAGGGTAGCACTATGAAAAAGCAAATTAATATTTTAACTTTCCCCCTCTTGAACATTAAGCTTCACGAATCACTGCCTCTGAAAAGCTGTCCCAGGTTAACCCTGCCCAACTCTGATTGCTCCTTATTCTTGAATTCCTTCAGCTCATACTCTTAGTTTGGTCTATACCCATTTATAAGCTTTGCAAGTTTTCCAGATGTGTGCACATAAGCATGCTTTGCAAGTTTTCCAGATGTGTGCACATAAGCATGCTTTGCCAAGAAAACGAAATTCCTCTGAAGCAGATACTGTCTCTTTTAAGTCCCTTCCTAGTATCTAACTGGTGTGTTCACATACGGCTATTTCCTACTCCCATCTGAATCTCCAAACCCCCTGAGCTAGAAATCATACTCTCAGCAATGAGCCTGATGTTCTACTACTCTTACCACCATGACAATGAGAAAGGCCTGGGCAAGCAATGTCTGTGTCAACCCAAGTTTTTGTATTTTGTTTTAAAACAAGCTGATAGCTTTTGGTAAGTTAGCGGAACCAAAAAATTATGGTCAGGGCCATAATGACATTCATATTCCCTACTACTATGCTGAGTCAAACAGGCACTTCCAGGACTCTGGTCTATAAAAACACTTCTTGTGAAGAAAACTGGTGTCAGAGTCAGTGGATTTTGTTTTTAAAAAGAGACTTTGAGAAGATAAATCTGGTTATCTCACAAGGCTACCAAAGCGAGTACCACAGGCACACAGCTAAAATACTTCTAAAATATTTCTTCCTCTATAAAAAGAATGTTTCACTGAAGGAACCCAGAAATGTTTTTAATCCTAAAATGGCAATTTCAAAAACAAAGACTGAATCTACTCATATAACCCTTCAGGCAGGATTTAGTGAGTCCCCAAAACATTTGGACTTTGTACTAACCCAGGAACCTGGGAGCATTAATTTTAACATATATATGTATCATGCACAGAAGGAGTCCAGTAAAAACTATACAAATAAACCCAGCCCATAAAGTGGGCTTATAATCCTGAGAGCCACAGCAAAACAGAGGCTGAGGACGACGCTGAAGTTGCAGTATCTTTTTTTCCCCCTCCTTTCTGGTATTCCAAAAATGCAAACCCAACCCTAAAAACATCTCACCAAACTACAAAACCTTTCCAAAAGAACAAGGCTTTAAAACTCAAAGTCTCATAAACCAAGCTTTTGGCGCACACTTACCTCACTATTGAAACTTAGGATCTTCTTCCCAAACTTCTGTTTATTTTCACTCTGAAACTGCAATCCATTTTGAACAGGGGCTCCATGTGCCCTGAACTTAGCCTGGAGCCAGGACCATGGAGGCTTCGCTGCCATCTTTTCACTTCCAATCTCTTTTAGATCATCTCTTCTTATCTCCAAGTCTCCACACCCCCATACTACCCCCTTTTCTATCCACATTTCTTTTTCTCCAATGTTATTTTATTCCACCACATGAGAACAGACTAGCATTATCTTTGCTTGAAAACTGTTTATTAATTTGCCTGTCAAACATTCTATAGAGCCGTTTACATCTTACTACAGAAACCTCCTGGGTACATATTGACAGCTCAGCAAGTATTTACACAAAGCTCTGAAACATTTGGTTCCTTCACAGAGGAAGAAGCTGCTGTGTCAAGCAGAGAATTATCAAACACCTTTTCCTCTACCTTTTCCCCTCTTTTATAAAGGGAAGCTTCCTTCTAGCATACTTCTAAGATGCCTAAATTACACTTCTAAACTACTAAGCCAGGAGGAGAAAGAATGGAAATTCAGGTGTGCTGGAGAAGAGAAAGAATAGCCATTTCCAGGAGCACTTGCAAATCACACCACGTAGTTTAAAAAACCAAAGGTATGAGAAAAGGCCATAGGCCTATGAAATTGACCCTGTAATGCTTAGCTTTTCCTGTTCCAGTCTCAGGAACTTTTGCTCCTCTCTCAGCAAAACTTACAGGGCAAGTTCAGGCACTCAGATTACAACCAACTGCCCAAACCAGACCTAGACCTGCCCAAACACCCAGAGAGTCTGGAGAACTTAAAGCTACCTCTCCCCACCTTCCTATCCCCCCTGAGAGAAGCAGAGTGTTAATGTTATGAATATCTACTCCCTACCCCACCCTGAACCTACTCCCCAAATCCCCTCTTGGAGATTTTGAAGCAACTATTTTTCAAGTCTTGCTTTAATGATGTCTGCCCAATTTTTCAATTAATGTTTAGTGTTTTAACCACCAGCCAGGTGGAATGATTAATGACAAACATAAACAGTTTCAAAGCAAAATAGCTTGGTAGGGCTTTTTCTGTAAAGGGCCACCATCATTGTGGTACCCAACTGTTCAGAGCTTGTTCCTGTAAATCCTCAGAAGAAAACAGCCTTGAGTTCTTCAGGCCCAAGGGAAGAAAGATGGTCTCAAGACCCCTTCCAGTACATGTACAGGAAGAAGTTGCCCTCATAAGTCAGGTATGGAAGCACAGCCCAATGTGTAACATCAGAGAGGAAGAAGACCATGCAGTCCACCAACTTCACTTTACTGATGAAGAGAAAATAAAACCGAGGTCAATGGCTTGCCCCAAATCACACAGCTTAATCTAGAGCTGCATGTGGAACCAAAGCCTCTTGCTCTGGAGTCTTGTACTCTTTACCCCTCACCACTATGTCACACACAGCTCAGTGTGCATCAATAATGATCATGGTCAATCCAAACAAGGAGAAAGCCATGGGAATCAGGACTCCATTTTAGAGACTGAGGTATCCCAGCTCACCGGCAGGAAAGAACAATTCAGTGCCAATTTATTTTGAATACCATATTTTAACATATATTCTGCTTGGTTCAGTGGCTTCTAGAATTTTGGGATTTGAAGCCAATCAATACAACCCTGGAGGGCGGGGGGGGTTGGAAAGGGCCCTAACCATACTTTGTTAGCCTATTTCCACATTTTAAAAAAAGGTCACTAACCTGGTTGCTAAAGCCTACTGTAGACATCACACCTTACAGGAATCAATCCAACAGATGAATGTTTAATGCAATCCAAGACATCTTATTACAGCAGGTGCCACTTGTCACAGTTACTCTGTGTCACACACAAAGGAAGGTACCTTGCAAAGTCCTTATAGGGCCCAATACAAAGAAGCCGACCTTGGTCCTGCTGCTTTCTCTTCTCTTGCCACCATCCCAACCCCCATCACCCTTAGCTCTCTCATGGACAGTAGAGAAACATGAAGCCTCAAAAGTAAGTGCCATCTCAGTGTGGTTTTCCCAGTCCCTCCTACTTGAGAGAGCTCCAAGAGTCCTGTATTTTAGCCAGCCTAGAATTTCTGCCAGTAGGCATTCCCATAATAAGCCCAAGATTCCTGTATTTGTTTCCCAGGAGTCGGAAATATCATTTGATATTTCCATAGCAAGAACTAACGGCCAAACTTCTACAATCAAATCCATCTTGATCCTGGACTACATATTCTATTTCATTTTTTACTTTGATGAGCTGATACTACTCTCAAGGTACTACAGCTAAAAGCATCCCAAATAAAAAACTGTACATGAGGTTCAAGTGCATAGGTGAACAAAAAGTATTTCATCAGTAAAAGGATTCAACACCCTGAGACACAGTATTACTTATGGAAAGCAATAAAGGAAGAGTTTGCCTGCTAGGATCTTCCCGCTCCTGTGAAAAAGACAGAGCCACAATACAAACACTTAGCTAATCTTTATTTCATAAAGGCAGAGTCAAATGAGAACATTACCACCTTAGCTGTGTCAATCAATTATCTGCAAAACAGTCTTAATCCAAGACTGAGAAAGGGACAGAGCAAGACCCTGTTATTTAAGAATGCTTAATAAGGCTTCATGGTCTGACAAGAGCTTTACCCTTAAGTAGCAAAGAGGAATTCATATCAAAATCTATCCACCTACAACCTTCGTGGACTACCACAAAAACGGAAAGTTGTACTGTCTCTTCCACAAGTGAATGCTCACTACCCCATTCTTTGGGCATAGAGGAGTAGGCAATTGAACTGAAATTGAACAGGAACCTATGTTGTATTAAGCATTAGGTATGGTGATATTAAAAGTGAATCCAAAAATTCACCCAGAGGCAGCACAGACAAGCTTCCAGACAGGGACTACATCTATTTTTCTACCATTTACTCAGCACAGAGCATAGTACCTAGCACATAAAAGTGCTCAAATATTTAATGACTGAAAAACAGAAATCATTCTACAGCAAAAGTTGGTTTTATCCCCCCCCCAAAAAAACCCAAAGTGTTTGCCTGAATATCCCCAAACCAGCAGAATTCAAATTAATTTTTGCTTTTAAATGAGTCTTGACTTACCCCAAATTATTTGTTCTAATAATTTAAGAAAGGTAAATGGCTCAGACTCCCTCCCCGCAAGGGGAAAGAAATGTAATATGTCTCTTATCCAGAGACAAGAGAATGTTCTCTTTTCTAAGACAAAACTTATCCTCCTGCACCAGAAATTCCATTTAAAATTCCCGTTTCTTGTCCAAACACAGAACATTATAGGCAATGTGGAGTCAAGGCACAGAGCTCTAAATCTGCCATTTAACACAGCTATTTTCAAAATTCCCAGCTCAAGAGAAGAGAAAAGCAGTTCTAGGATGAGGAAGGAACACAGCTAATCAGTGAACAAAATCTCATAGCAGGAAGGTACAACTGGGTACTGCTGGGGACTGGGGGCATGAAGAGCTTTTCCCCTCTTTCAAAAGATACATGACTCCACAGAATACCCAATATTCCTGACTAAAACACTTAAGAAAGAACATGAAGAGGTACTAATAGCAAAATAAAAATAAAATAGAATGCATAAAAATGTACCTAAAAGGTGTCATTTCTAAGCAAATATCAAGTACCATTATAGGTGCTATCTTTATTATCTTGGAAGATAGAAAAAAAAAGTGGAACATATCTTAAAATGCAAAGAAAAAAATTAGATGACCTCTATTTCAAAGCTCTAAACTGACTAATGACAAAACAGAAAATTCGCCTTTCTGATATTCCGGGAACAAATGATAAATTTCACCAAACCAGGCCTTTAGGAGAAAGTCTCTCACAAGATCATTAAAGATGTCAGCTTCTCTTTAAATTGAGCTGCTCTCCCAAAGTTCAATTAACAAAAGAAAGTGTAAACAAGATTCAACGTGTAAACAAAGAAATGAGGCCAGTCTTCCTTAAAACAGAATACTTGAACCTAATATGAAATTCTCTCAGAAAGCTTCCAGTTCTTTAAAAAAAAAAAAGTTTTCTCTTACCCCCTCCCATAAAGATCTCACATTTGTCACTCAATAAAAAGCCCAGTAAAATAATTTCAATTCTGCAAAGCGAACAGGGTCAAAATTACTCAAGACAAATGCATCTTCAGAGCCATCAAAGAAGTCATTTATACCATCAGGAAAGTCACAAAACCAAAACAAACAGCAAACCCATTGTAGAGAAAAACTCGGCTACTGTTCTGACAACACAGAATCTATTTCAGGCTGCATAAAACATAACAAGCAAAATAAATCCAAGGTACAAGCAAAATGCCACTGCCTCTTCTTTTGTTTCGGCACAATGTAACAAGGGCAGCCTGTCTGGGGCTCTGCTCCTGCTGATACAGTACTGCTGCTTAAACCTCCCTCCTCAAGGTCACAGCCAATTTCAGCTCTGGAATAAAAGGCAGATAGTGGCAGCGATGGTTTGGGTTATCACTGGCAGAAAAGCAGAGTGTAAAAGTTTATGAGCTCATCAGGATTGTTGTACCATTACATCAGAGGCAATTATAAATGGCCAAGAGCAGGAGATGGGGAGCCAATCAGATCACAGATAGGATGTCAACCTAAGACCAACTGTCTCCTGGCTTTGACAGAAGGATTTTACCTCCATAATTCAAATCCCAAACCAAAGCAATCTGCACTTACTACTCCAATCACTCAGCTGTTTACCAGCACTTCCAGGGAGAAGCCCAGGCCACTGGCCGACGGAGACTAAGACAGGAGATGGCCCGGGCTGCCCTGGGTGAACCGCAGCCGGCCTCTAGCTGCCCCCAAGCAGGCCCCTGCCCTCCCCCGAGGTACCCCAGAGCCCGAGGGGCCCCTCCTTGAAAGCACAAATGGGGAACGGCCTAGAGGAAGGCAGGAGGGCGGGCAGAGAGGAGCGGTAGGTGAGCAAAGAATTGTTCACTCAACTCCCGAGCTCCTAGCACTGCACACCCCTAACCTGAGCCCCCAGCACCCCCCATACCCCGGGCCAGGCCCTTCCCCACACATTCTGCCCCGCACCCCCTTGAAGACCCCAGGAGTTCGAAGGGACCAGGGGAGAGGGAGAAGGGGAGCATACACCTCAGGGAAAGCCCCACACAAAGGCTGAAGGAGGGAAGGAGAGGAAGGCAGACAGGCAGCCATTTTAAGAGAAGAGCCAGACAATGGCAGCTCCCCAGCAGTGGGGGCCCCGGACTGGGGGTAACCCAAGGCTGTGGCCTGCTCCCCGCAGCTGCCACCCACTCCCAGCACCCCGCTCGCCCCAGCCCCCTCCCCACTCAGCTGTGTACCTGCGGGGTCCGGGCGAGCGGCTGCCCCCCGCCGCCGCTGCTCCCGGGGCTCATGGGCGCGTGGTGGCTCCTTTGTTGGGCCCCTCCCGAGGCGGCTGCTGCCGCCGCCGCCGCCGCCGCAGCAGCCCCCCAGCACTGCGAGGCCATGTCCGCCGGGCCCTTGCCAGCGCCCCCGTCCTGGGGCCCGCCGCCGTAGTCGCCCCCGGGGTAGCCCTGGTAGCCCCGGGCCGAGCTGGGCGACGTGAGCAATTGGTTGAGGGTGGGGGTGGCGGTGGGCTGGGGGGTTCCCCCGCCGGCCGCTGAGGGGCCGCCTCCCCCCATGGCCCCGAAGCGCTGCTGAGCGAAGGACGAAGACGACGAGGAGGCGGAGGCGCTGGAGGAGGGAGGCGGCTTGGAGCCGGCGGCCGCCGCCGCGCCGGAGCCCGGAGTGCCACCTCTCGGGGAGCTCAGCGCGTAGGCCTGGGGGGGCGGGGGGTAGGCGCTGCGGTTGGGGTAGTAGGAGTTGTACTGGTGGTTGGGGAAGCCGTGGTCGTGCGAGTTCTGCTGGGGCCCCGCGTAGGGCTCCAAGCCCCCGCCGCCGCCGCCGCCGCTCTGCAGCGCTGCCAGGCCAGGGCTTTGTTGTCCGCCATGTTGTTGGTGGAAGACGGCGGCCGCCGCGGCGGCGACGGCAGACGGGCTCCGGCCGTAGGGTTGCCCGAAGCCGTAGGCTGGGGGCGGCAAGGCGGCCGCGGCTGAGTGAGGAGGCGCCCCCACCCCATCGCTGCTGCCGCCGCCGCCGCCGCCGGGCGGCTCCGTGAGGTTATTGTTCAGGGCGGGCCTAGGGCCCGCGTTCCCGTTCGAGTTCTTCAGGTCCGGCTCCGCGCCGGGCCCGCCGCCGGCGCCGGCTCCACCGCCGCCGCCACCCCCATTGCTCTCGGCCCCGTCCTGCAGCTCCTTTCCCAGCGGCTGCGGCGGCCCCACGGCGGGGCCCTCGCTTTCCTGCCCGGCGGCTGCCTTCATTTCCCCGCGCTCGGCCGCTGCCGCCGCCGCCGCCTCGCCCCCCGCCTCCTCCCGCTGCTGCTGCTCCGCTTTCTTCAGCTCCGAGGGCGGCGGCGGCGGGTTGCCCAGGCTGCTGGCGGCGGCGGGGGCGACCTGCGCGGCCATGATCCCCGCTGTCTCGTCCGCGGAGAGACCCGGCCCTGTCTTCGTCTTCTCCCCCCCTCCCACCCCGCCCCGGGGCCGAGTCCCCCGGGCTGCCCTCCCCACCCGCCCGGGCGGGCCTCGCGGGGCTCCGCTGCTGCGCGGCGCTCGCTCGCTCGCTCCTCTCCCCCCCGCCCCGCCGGCTCAGGCTCCGGGCTGGCGGCGGCGGAGGAGGAGGAGGCGGCGGCGGCCGAGGCGCCGGCGGCTCAGCTGCTCCCGGCTCTCTAGGCTCGGGACCCGGCTCTCCCGGCTCATTCCCCCCAAGCCCTTGCCTGGGAATGAGGGGGGCGGTGGAGGCTCCGCTCCCCAGGGCCTGGCCCCGCTGTGACTCTCCGCTTTCTGCTGCCGGAGAAAGGAGGAGGGAGGGAGGGAGGGAGGCGAGGGGGAGGGGGCGGGGAGGGAGGGAGGGAGGGAGCGGGGGGAGGGGGACCCGGGACGGGCGGGCTGGAGGGCGCGCGGCAGCAGCCCGGGCACCGGGAGGCAGAGTCGGAGCGCGGACCGGGCCAGGCGCCCTGCCTCCCCTCCCCGGCCGCGGCGCGGGCCGAGGCTGCTGCGCGGCAGCGGGCTGGCGAGCGGGCGGGCGGCCGGACTGAGCGGCTAGAGCGCCCCACTCTCCTCCGAGTCCCCCTCACTCCGACACGAGGCTCAGCACTGCCATTTTACCCAGCGCCGTCGCGGCCGCCTAGCAAACCCGGAACGGAGCGCGGAGCGGGCGCAGGCCATGGAACGGACTCGCTCCCTTCCCCTCACAAAGGAGGAGGGGAGAGAACGAGCCGCGGCGGCGGCAGGCCCTCTGCCGCTTTCGCTCGGCAGCGCCGCCGCCGAAGGCTTCGGGGAAAACCCGGCCCGGAGCCTGCGCCTCTCCGGAGCCTGCGCCGCCTCCCTCCTGGCGTTCCTATCCGGGTCGGTTCCCTCCAGGCCGCACCGAGGGGAGCGGGCAGCGTGAACTTTACTCTCGGCTGTAAAATTGGCCTGAGCCCGAGACCGCGTCCGCCTCGGCCCAGGCCTGACCCTCTGGCAGCGGGCCTGGTCTCTTGGCTGCTACTTAGCACCTCTACAGCACTTTTTTTCAAAGCCTTTTACAAACCCGCTCTTAAAGACCCAGCTGAGTGAGCGAGCAGGGCCTTACATTTTACCCCCCTTTGCAAAGCCCAACGGAATGACAGGTCATTGTTCAGACTTTCCGTTTTCCCACTCCTCTCCCTCATTAGCCGGACCTCATAAGGCCCTGGGGGCATGAGGTCCGATTATCCCCATTTTATAGAATTGGAAGACAGAGGGGAAGGGACTGCCCTGTCAGAGGGCAGAGGAGGGTGATTTTAAAAAGTACCCTGCCTCCCCATCTACTTAGCCTTAAAAAAAAAAAAAAAAGCGATCAAGTCATGCCATATCCAACAATGGGATCAGAATATAATAATGGGTTTGATATCAAAGCTGATCATCTCAGCCTTGGACTATCTCGACACTAACATAAAATGTTCACCACTGAAGCTACTTTGGGGGCATATGACAGCCTTCTGGTAGGAGAACCCAAGCCCAATCTTTTCCTCGTAAGAGAACTTAGAGCACAATGATCATATAGTCCCAGTCTCCCAAGACAATACCTGTAAGACTGTGAATAGTTGACAGAAGAGGCTCCAGGGACTGGAGGAAACTGAGTGTTTAAAGGAACCAGTGCAGAAGAGGGATGGCCACATGGAGAGAAACCATTTTCTCCTTAACTTAAAGAGAGAAAAGGGGCAGTCTCACAGGCCACTTAAGAAAACAGATGTAACCAAATTTGTTTTCTATCCTCCAGTGTAAAGATTCTTCAAAGTTTACTATTATATTCCAAAAGATGCCAGTTGAGCTAGAGGCATACATAGAAAACACTAGATCTACAGCCCTACCAAATCCCAGCAGCAACCTTTTCCTCCTCAAGCTGACTTGGAATGCTCTGACGTGACAAGCTACAAAAGCCAGAGGGGATTCCAGCTCCTCACCAGGCACAAGGCTGCCTTGGGAGAGGTTCAGGCCAGTGTAGTCACTAGACACCAGGGCCTCTTTTCCCCTCAGATTTTATAAATGGAGACTTCATAGCCACAGATCCATTACCTTAGAACTTCAAGATCCTGCAGGCCCTTTGGACAAGTTCTGGTCATGCCACTGGTCACCGTGAATAATTCCAAAAACCTGAAGTCATTCCTACTCTGAAGAAAACTTAATATCATCTTACACTAAAAAGGCAAAACCCTCCTGTTAATCTAAGCCTGGTGGGGTTTTTTCCCCCTCAAGCCAAGAACCAAACTACTAGGCTCTGACTGACTGGAATGGGCCAGTGCCCTCATTTCACTCACAGTCCTCAGGGGCAACTACTCTCCCAGTGCATTAGGTCCTAGAAACAAAATTATAGGCTGCCTCATAAATGGAGCTTGGCTATTTAATCAACTGCTTCTGAGCTGGCAAACAGTCCTGAGTCCTGCACACAAATGAGGACTTTTTACATGCAATTACCCTGCCATTTTCCTCAGAGCTGGAGTGTAATGGGAAACCTGGAGCCCAGTGAAAATCTGGAAGCCAGAATGGATTTGTCTCCAAAGAAAGCCCTCATCCCCTTTTTTTCAATGGCTGTGAAATTTGGAAAGTGCCAAAATCCCTTTCCTACACGTGGGCACGCTGTTTTGAAAACAGCCACCATTTTTATCTAGCAATAAGGTAAAGTGCACAAAAATCTATCCACTTGGGCTGGAGGAGGTAATGTGGGATTTCTCCTTTACCATTATTTTAAAAATCTCAGATCCTTTAGGGTCCTCTTCCACCCCTACCTTTAGAGCCCCATACCACTATCCCAGGGACTGCCGAGTTGAAGGGAACTTTCTTAGAAACTGGCCCAACAGCTTTCCCTAGGGGCAATGGCAGCGGGAAAGGGGGGGGAGGGGAGGAGCTGGGCACGTGGCTGGCCGGAGCTCCAAGACCCAGGTTTGGGGCTGCGGGTTCTCCCCGTGGAGTTTTCTCCCCCACAGCCCCACTGTTTTAACCCCACACCCAGGCAGCTCAGGAATCCCGGCGCAGATTGGAGAACTAGGACTAGGACAGCGCTACCCTCACGAAAGCGCCTCAGCCACCAACAGCTTGATGGCAAATATGGACTGAATCGTTGACATGGAAACCGGACTAAAGTCTTGCTCGCTCCCTCACAAGAGAGTTCTTATCGCCATCCCCGACCGCACAGCACTTGGCAAACGTGGACTGGATCTCCCTTCCAGCGGATCAGGCGGAGTTTCTGCGCTCAGCTTTAACATCCAGCGTCTGCGGCAGCCAAGGAAGGGGGCAGGGCTGCCAGGACAAACCGACTGAAAATGGCAGAGGATGTGCTCTCATTTTATCCGGCTTGTACCGTGTGCATGGATTGGGCCCGAAAATAAGGGAACAACCTATTAAAATCCACGCAGTCAACTGCAAAATGTGGAACCGAGGCCTGGAGGGCTTGCTAAGAGAGGGACACGTTTGCTGGGAGGACAGCCCTTCCTTTCTCGCAATTTGCTTCTCCAAAGTGTCCGAAATATAAAACTCAACAAACAAACAAAAGATCGGGCTCGGCTCCCTCCTTTCCCCACTTCTTTTGGGGGAAGACGTTTTAAGCCCCGGGATCCTAGTGAGGGTTTGCCTCTGTTCTGAATAAGGCGCGGGGAACCGGTGGAGCGCCGGGCTCTGGCCCCCACACGCGTCCCCGCCGCGGCAAAGCAGCAGACACCCAGCGGAGCTCTCCCAAGTGCGAACTGGAGCTGCGAGTTTGAGCAAAAGGGCAACTATGTCAGTTGACGGAAGCCAGAAGCAGAGTTCAAATCCTGGCGTGGATTTCTGTCTGGAACTGCCTGCTTCTTAAAGTTTGTAACTCCGTGTTCAGAAACAGCCCCAGCGGAGGCTTTGGGAGCAGTGTGAAAGTCTAGCACTGCCATCTGACAGCAAGCAGCAAAACTTTGGGCTGCATATTAAGCGAGGAAAGTGGATTGAAGCAAGAGTCAAGGCAATTCATTATATTATCGGCTCCCAGACGGGAGCTGTAAGATACGAACTGGATCGCCACGGAGAAAAATGGAATGGAGTCTAAATGGCGCTCAGCAGCTCTTAGCGGTAAAATTGTGCCTGCCCAG
The DNA here is from genome assembly GCF_054177405.1 of Leptonychotes weddellii. Taxonomy (NCBI): domain Eukaryota; kingdom Metazoa; phylum Chordata; class Mammalia; order Carnivora; family Phocidae; genus Leptonychotes; species Leptonychotes weddellii. The sequence continues at coordinate 18,578,448 of NC_138372.1, read as the reverse complement.
TACCTAGAATCCTGAAGCAGGAACTCCAGAGGCATCGAGCTTGGCGGGCGCTCAACAGATGCTTGTGTAGATGCTTTCTTCCACTCATCTCAAAGTTTTAAAATAATTTGGAGGAGTTTACATTTAGAATAATAATAAGGAACACATTTTGAGAAATGTTCATTTCTGAATGAGGCTTTCTTTTTTTCCCCTACCAGAAGAGTAGCTCTGCAAAAAATACCTTAGGGTGTAAATCAACTTGCTTTTTTGGTACCAACATAAAATGAGAATTACCCTCACCATCACCTCCCCAAAAACTAAAATCAGAAATAAAATAAAGATCCAGGCTGGTCCGGTTTGTGGCAGATTTCAAACAAAACCTAACAACCCAGGTTCAATCTAACATGAGGAAATAGGTACCAAGTCTCACACTGTAATATGAACCTTTTCCTTATCCACCAATTTCATTGGCGAGCTTGCTGACTATTCTTTTGGAGAAGACAGAGTAAAACTACTAACAATATTTTAAAGACAAACAAACATACCTGAACTGGAGTTTTATAAAACCACTGGGCAGATCAGGAATTTGGACATTTCTGCTGAGCCTCACTGAAGGTTTATATTCATCAACTGATACAAAAATAGTATATGAAAAATCTACTTGCCAAAAAGCTTGAAAGCCACATTACAGTCCACCAGAAGAGAAACTGAATGATTTTGTATTTGGGACTTACTACACTAAGTTGTTTTTAGATTTGGAGAGCTAAGTACCACCAATATTACCAAGGAAAGATAAGGTCAGCAATCTTAATATTGAAGGCTATTGCTCAGGAACAGGAAAAGTCTGTTATCTTTGACTTCCCATATTAAGCCAATGTAGGCTGCTTTTCTTTTGCTTTACTTTAAAACCAATCTAGGAAAATTTCACACATGTAAAACGATTGTAAGGGAAATTTTTGAAGGTTGAGGGTAGAGGAGAAAATCCGAAGGAAAATCAAATATTCTAGGTGGGTGTTTATTTCAGCCCTGATTGCATAAAGCTTTCTTGCACTGCCATTTTACTGAGATAGGAAGAAGAGTCAGTGAGTGGGGAAGTTTCTCGTAGCAACTCTGGAATGGATCTGGAATGGAGTCTTTTGCTCCAACACAAGTTCTGTAGAAGAGTGGGAAAGAGAAGGAAAAATTGTGTGAGCACTGACAAAATGGAGGGAGGCAGGCAGGCAGGCAGTCCTGTAAACCAGGATGGGAGGCTGAAACAGCAAATGTGCCGCCTGTTCTCTGCAACACAGCTACCTCAAGAGAATACTCCAGCATGATCATCCGGGCTTTTTATGTAAGAATCAAAGAAAATCCAAAGGAACCTATTAGGCATAAGACAGGAAGTGAATGGCCCCTAAGGGAAAGCATTCTGACTAGCTTTAATAGAATTGAAACCCAACTATCCCTACCGAAAGAAAAGGGCTTCTTCCAAAGATAAAAGAAAAGTGGACGAAACAAAAAAGTGAGCTGTGAGCTACTGTAGTGGTAGTGTTATGGCGCTCCAGTGAAATGCAGAACTTACCAATGACACCAGAGGAAAGCTGCCAGGAAAACCTACAGTGGGTTTTGGCACTTTTCCAAATTATCACTTTCTGCCTGGAAATTTAACAACATTGGATTCAGAAGACACCAGAGGGGCTAGAGGGTCGGGACCGGCAGGTTAGTGCTCACTGGCCTACCCCTCCAAAGATGCTACTGGAAACCTGTGTACAAATGTGTTGTTGTTCTGCCAGTCTTGCTGTGGAGGGAGAAAACAGGAGACAAAGGAGAAACAACCCACCACACTTCATCGAGCCTGTCCGACAGGCCACTGAAAAACAGCACTGAACCTCCCACCACACACACATACACATACTCCTCTCTACCACAGTGTGTTTTCATTAATAGAGTCCATCCACACACTACACTCAAACAAAAGAATACACAATGCCATACAACATTAGGCACTATTTTTGCCCCCAACACCAAGACCAGGATGTAGATTATACATTTCTTAAATGTGAGGTCCCTTTTGACTCAGAACTGTCCAAGAGCTCATTTATTTTTTTTCCCCAACCAACCAAAGCTACCTAAAAATATGGATACTCTGTCCAGCAAAAAAGAGTGGACGGCTAATATCGTGTTTCCCCTTTAGCCCAGCTAGAGTTAGAAGTCCAAAGTATTCTAGAAAAGGAGTATTATAGTTGACTCCACACCTACTCTCTGTTTTTTTATGAACTAGCAGCCAGTGTTTCTAAGAAGGAATCATAGGAGAGTTGGAGTACTACATGGCCTTCAAAAAGATCTTCTCTAGGAAAAAACTTAGAGGTAAGGAGGTAACCCTGATTGGCTACTGAGGATTTTTAGTAATCCGTCATTAGCACAATTTGTAACTGATCGTGGAGAGGTTAGATAGAAACCATTTTTATAGGGCGCCTGGGTGGCTCAGTCGTTAAGCGTCTGCCTTCGGCTCAGGCCCTGATCCCAGGGTCCTGGGATTGAGTCCCACATGGGGCTCCCTGCTCGGCAGGAAGCCCGCTTCTCCTTCTCCCACTCCCCCTGCTTGTGTTCCTGCTCTCGCTATCTCTCTGTCAAATAAATAAATAAAATCTTTAAAAAAAA
>NC_138372.1:18556228-18575329 GCF_054177405.1 Leptonychotes weddellii | reverse complement strand
TGAATACTCCCCTTTCATGATGAGGCAGCTTTACCCTATGCACCTGACCTTGATCAGCAATCCTTGAGTTGCGTGTGCTATTCTGACCCAATTCACATCAAAATGGGTCTTCTGGGGCTCAGAAATCTTGTGAGCATATTATTCTTTCAACTAGAAGTTAATAGCATGACATTTGCTAATAACAAGATCATTCCAAAGCCATATTTATATACTTCATTCAGTACCTTGTTCCTTGCCTTTTTTTTTTTTTTTAGGATTTTATTTACTTATTTGAGAAAGAGAGCACAAGTTGGGGAGGGGGACACAGAGGCAGAGGGAGAAGCAGACTCCTTGCTGAACAAGGAGCCCGATGCAGGGCTTGATCCCAGGACCCTGAGATCGTGACCTGAGCTGAAGGCAGATGCTTAACTGATCCACCCAGATACCCCTCTTGTTCCTTGCTTTCACTATCTCCTAGAATACTTATTAATGCTATGTTTGGCATAGACATTATTTTTAGTTTTATTTTTTAAAGATTTTATTTATTTATTTGACAGAGAGAGACACAGCGAGAGAGGGAACACAAGCAGGGGGAGTAGGAGAGGGAGAAGCAGGTTTCCTGCTGAACAGGGAGCCTGATGCGGGGCTTGATCCCAGGACGCTGGGATCATGAACTGAGCCGAAGGCAGGACGCTTAACTGACTGAGCCACCCAGGCGCCCCTTATTTACTTATTTTTAGAGAGAGGGCACGAGCGAGAGGGAAAGGGAAAGAGAATCTCAAGCTGACTCCACGCTGAGTGCGGAGGCCGACGCAGGGATCAAGCTCACCACCCTGAGATTTCCAGAGCTGAAGCCAAGAGTTGGATGCCACCCAGGTGCCCCTTTGGCATAGACGTTTCTAAAGTCTCACAGTAAAACTCACAGGATGGCCTTGTGATAGCAAGAGTGCTAGGACTAAATGCAATAACAAACAGGAACAGTCATGCCGAGCCGTAACCGTTCACTGACATCACCTTTTGATTGCCTGTGAGTGATTTATATTCTCAATGATCTGCTAATTGAAAATTAATTAATTTAGTAGGTTCTTCACCATTGCACATCATAGGATCTGACCTACTCTCTCCCTTACCTCTACCCCACATGTGCACACATACACACACACACTCTGACATCACGTTTTGGTGTATGAGAAATATTTAATAGGAACAACAGGAGAAACATTTTCTAAACAACTAAAAATATGAAGGGGACTGGATAATAAGGGACGCTTGTTTTCTACTTTAAGGTTTTTACTTCTATACTTAAACCCCAGAACACACACACGCACACACACACACGAATATACACAAATATACATGAATATACATATTATACATACATAAAGGATTCAAAACAAGTTTTTAAAAAAGGGCATCTTCAAATATATACATATATCTTTTTAAGGGATCACAGATGCCAGCCAGGATTAGGGTTATACCAAACATACTCTATACTGCCATTTTCCAAACTAAGTGAAACAGAACAAAAACATGGAGAAGGAATTTACAGGAATGGAGTACTACAAAGATGTGAAAACTCTGTTTAGAGGTCTTCTTTTGGGAGATGAGGGGGGTGGGGATTAGTTAGGGAAAGACAAGATTTAAACAGGATGACCTACCTAATATTCAAGGCAAAGAGTCTACCATTTGAGAGCTATATCAACATTTGAGACAAATGTCCAGACTTTCATTTTAAGTCAGATTTCCAAATGGCTGTATTTGTTTATAAACTGTAATGATCAAGATTTTTAAAAAATATTTTATTTATTTATTTGAGACAGAGCATGAGAAGGGGGAATGCCGGGGTAGAGGGAGAAGCAGGCTCCCTCTGTGCAAGGAGCCTGATGCGGGGGCCTCAATCCCAGGACCTTGGGATCATGACCTGAGTCCAACGCAGACACTCAACCGACTGAGCCACCCACGCGCCCCCAAGATTTTAAATAGACTCACAAAATCTAATCATATGAACTATGTATGCTCAGATGCATCAGAGCAGAGGCTCTCCACGAGTCAACTGACTATCTCTGCACTATGATGCTTTGAAACCAGTCTAGAATTTTCCACTTTTTGATTTTGGATATAAATTCTCTCACTGAGTTTACTTTTAAATGGGAGGCCCTTTGACATCACTCTGCTGTAATGTACAATATTGTATATACACTACCTTTGTACCTCCTATAAAGTACATTGTAGGCTGACGTTTACCTAAGAGGAAAGACAATGCCTCCAAAAATAGTGTAGGCTTTTTTCATTCAAAATTTATAAGTTCTTAGCACTCAGGTCAAGGTCCCTCATTTTCTAAGAAAGTTGATGAAGAAAGAGAAAAGAGAAACAAAGAAAAACTTAAGACTTGGCAATACCCTGGGTGCCTGGGTTGCTCAGTTGGTTAAGCGACTGCCTTCGGCTCAGGTCACGATCTCAGGATCCTGGGATCGAGCCCCGCATCGGGCTCCCTGCTCGGCGGGAAGCCTGCTTCTCCCTCTCCCACTCCCCCTGCTTGTGTTCCTCTCTCGCTGTCTCTCTCTGTCAAATAAATAAACAAAATCTTTAAAAAAAAAAAGACTTGGCAATACCCATTCTATAGGTCCTTGAGATTTGGGTGAGTACAGGAAAATAATGGATGATAAGAGATCACTGACCTAGTTATCAAAGGTAGTATTATTAATAATACTAATGCTCTTACATGCAGGTTATATTTTAGTCATTCTTTTCCCTTTGTGAGAATTAAGAGAAGTGAATTAAGATAACTTCTCCTGTTCCTCCCTCTTTTCTCTTTTTTTGTCTCAGTGTCACATAGGCTCTCACGTTGGGTAATTGTACTTGGACTAAACAGTACAAAAATGTCCCCGAGGTACAATTTTTGCCACATGGCTGCTCTCAAAGTTCAGGCTCCTGTACCTAACGACGCTCGTAACAGGGACTCCTGCATAGATTGGAACCCAGTGCTCCTAAGGCAGCTACGTGGAATGATGAGATACTTGTTCTACCTACCTGGCTGGCTCCAAGTTTAGAATGGTCTTTGGTCTTTTTAACAAGAGAAACAACTGTCCACCAAAACAAATGGCTAAGATGCACCAAATCAAATAATGTCCTGAATTGGACAGATGAGGAAGAAAAGAACAAGCAGGACTTAGCATCCATTTAATTCCAACAGAATCCTGGTGCTAGATGAGGAAACAGAATAGAGCCTTCCAACCTTTTGATCCTTGCTATTGAGGACAAGAATTTGATCTTTAGGTCAGTGTTTGGAGGGTTTCAAAATTAGTGACCTGGGAAGTCCCCAGCCAGCAGCTAGCACTTCCTCACTCCATGAACATGTGGCTACTCCTTTCAGGGGGCTGGTGTCTCCAGTTCAGTCTTTTTGAGCACCTCATGCAGCAGTGACACAAAGCAGAACAGTTAACAAAAGAAAGCCTAAATATTCAATGCTGCATTGAACAGGTAGAACCCCTTGTTTTCTTTTTCAAATTTGAAAATAATGTTCAAGAGAATTCTTTATAAAATAGGTTTTTAAAAAAGGGCATCTTCAAAACCAGTTTCTGTTGGAGTGATATTTACCTTAAACTCTAAACATTATAAAAGTTGGAGTGATGTTTACCTTAAACTCTAAACATTTACCAGTTGACAGCATTAGAGTCTTCTATAATTTAAAAATCAAATAGAGAAGAAAACAAATTCTTGTCTCCATACTGCTTAGGCCTTCATATAGGTAATGAAGAGTACATGGTGACAGAAATGTGTTGGCAAGAGGTTAAATTTATAAAAGTGTAAAAAATGGGAAGAAATAAATTTTACTAATGCTGCATGGCAGGAACTTGCCAGTGATAATGTCTGCCACATTTTCTTCCAGAAACCAGGAAAACCAAGGAGATGAAGTTAGCCTAAAAGTCAAAAGCATATGAAAAGTAAACAGAAACATTGGGCAGCCTCTGTATCTCTGTAACTTCAAGAGAATAGCCCAACCGTAACATGGAGGAACAAGGCACCTGGGTACTCACCTAGTGGTGCAGGCCATGGACCTCCTAGGTCAGAGAGCCTCAAGAAAGAAGAAGCAGGAGTCCTTGCTCCAGCCCAAGCCGTGTGCCTGTGATGTCATGTCATTTGCAGCAGGAATCCCTCTTCCATGGGGAGCTATTAAGGAGCAGCTCTGTTCCAAAACAGGGTTTTCCAAATTGCCTCTCTCTGTAGGCTTCCCCGAGGGCCAGGCATTAGGAGAACTTGCCTGTTGTACCCGTATAGGAAAAGGAAAATAACAGAGGCCCTAAAATGAAATTAAGCAACTCAGTTTGAAAATTTTTTCAACAAAAGTAAAGATCATTGTTGTTGAATTATTTCAGCTTCACACTTAAGAACCAAGGAGACCGGGGCGCCTGGCTGGCTCAGTTGGAAGAGCATGTGACTCTTGATCTTGGAGTCATGAATTCAAGCCCCATGTTGGGTGTAGAGATTATCTAAATAAATAAAATGTTAAAAAAAAAAAAAAAAGAATCAAGGAGACCAAAATTCCTTGTTGACTATCTGAACTTTTACTTTGAATTCCTTAATATCAGAACCAATCCAAAAAAACCCATAACTTCTATGTATGAAAAATTTTATTTCATATGTATTTTACTAGAGCTCTACACAACAATGCCTTATTCAAACGGATAAAGAAAAATAAACTTAAAGAAGCATCTCCTGGGGTGCCTGGGTGGCTCAGTTGGTTAAGCGTCCACCTTCAGCTCAGGCCATGATCCTGGGGTCCTGGGATTAAGCTTCTCCCTCTGCCCCTCCCCCTGCTAGTTCTCTCTCTCAAATAAATAAATAAATAACATCTTGAAGAAAAATAATAGTAATCTTATGAATGACCACTATGTGCACGCCATATAGTCTCTAGTACTCACAAAAATCCACTAAGAGGGGCACCTGGGTGGCTCAGTCATTAAGCGTCTGCCTTCAGCTCAGTTCATGATCCCAGGGTCCTGGGGTCGAGCCCCGCATTGGGCTCCCTGCTCCACAGGAGGCCTGCTTCTCCCTCTCCCACTCCCCCTACTCATGTTCCCTCTCTCACTGTGTCTCTCTCTGTCAAATAAATAAATAAAATCTTTAAAAAAAAATCCACTAAGATAGATAGTATTATCTCCAATCTATAAACAAAGATACTGAAGCTCAGATAAAGTAATCCAAGGCCATGACACTGGTAAATGACAGAGTCAGGATTCAAAGTTAGCTCTCTTACAAATTCCAAATCCTAACTTTTCAATAAAAATAGATAATAAATTCCATAGTGTACTTTAGTAATGTGCTTTTTTAATATACTAGTATTAACTGTTATTAGAAGCATCATATGCCACTATACATATAAATGCCACTATCAAGTACGAGGTCAAAATAAAACTATTTAGTTGGTCCTTTAACTTTATTATTATTTTTAAAGATTTATTTACTTATTTCAAAGGGAGAGAGCGCTAGCAGGGGAGGGGGATGGGGGGAGAACTGGCAGAGGGAGAGTGAGAGAGAAATTCAAGCAGATTCCACACTGAGCGTGGAGCCTGACGTGGGGCTCAATCTCACGACCCTGAGATTAGACCTGAGCTGAAACCAAGAGTGAGACACTTTAACCAACTGCGCCACCCAGGAGCCCCTGATCTCTAACTTTTGAGTTCAGAGCTGACATAATATTGATCCCAATCAGACAATAAACATAATTTCATTGGGCGTCTTAGAGTCTCTCTATTCAAAATGTGGTTCTAAGACTAGAAGTTTCAGGATCACCTAGGAGCTTCTTAGAAATGCACAATGTCAGGTTCCATTTCAGACCTTCTGAAACATAATCTGCATTCTGACAAGATCCTTAGGTGCTTTGTATGCAACTTAAAGTTTAAGTGGCACTGTCTTAGCGATGGGTGATTCCAGAAAAAGGGATGCTTCTCCCCCATACGGAGGCTGTTCTTATTCCTAAGACCAGGGAGGGAGAGAATGGTAAGAAGGCACTCACATTATTACCTTTCCTCTCTGTTTTTTAACTAAATGTTCATCAGTCATTCTTTTTTTTTTTTTTTTTAGTAACAACTTTATTGAGATATATTACAACTCACCCATTAGGGGCGCCTGGGTGGCTCAGTCATTAAGTGTCTGCCTTCGGCTCAGGTCATGATCCCAGAGTCCTGGGATCGAGCCCTGCATCAGGCTCCCTGCTCCACGGAAAGCCTGTTTCTCCCTCTCCCACTCCCGCTGCTTGTGTTCCTTCTCTCGCTGTGTCTCTCTCCGTCAAATAAATAAAATCTTAAAAAAAAAAAAATCTCACGCATTAAAGTGCACAATTCAATTGTTTTTAGCTTACTCAGAGTTGTGCAACTGTCACCACAATCAATTTTAGAATGATTTAATCGCCCCCAAATGAAACCCCATACTCGTTAGCAGTCACCCCCAGTCTCCCCAGTGCCAACCCTAGGCAATTACTAATCTTTCTGTCTCTAAAGATTTGCCTGTTCTGGACCTTTCCTACAATACAGTACAAAACAATATATGGTCTCTTGTGATTGGCTTTTTTCACTTACCATGTTCTCAGACTTCATCCACGTTGTTCATCAATCCGTCTTAATCCTTCCTCATAAGTGGTAGTTATTCCTTCAACAGAGGTGTTGGTGCCAGGCAATGGGACCCATCAGCCACTCCTCCCTGTGCCAGTCCTGAGTGCCACTGCTCCCCTAGGAGGAGCCTTGCTCTTCCCATTCCTAACTACCCTAATAAGGAGGTCTTTAACAGAGTTCCCTTTTCCCCATCTTCTCCCTGGGATTTAGCAGCTCAAGTGCAGCTGGCCCTTGGCCAAGTCTCTCTCCCCAACACCTGCAGACGCTGCCAGTGCTGCCACCTTATGCCCATTTCTTGCAGTAGTGGACACTGGGCCAGGCACTCTCTTCCTCCCCAGAGCCCTGCTCTTTGCTGTTTCTACAGCAATAAGGTTGTGACTCATGACAGAGTGTGACCAGGAGAGGTCGAGGGTGTGCTGTGTGGCAACACGTGCCTGGTACCTTCAAACAGCCAAGAGGCAGAGAAAGAAACAAGTGCAAACGCACTTGGGGCTAAAGGGGACATGATTTTGCAATCTCTCTTCCTGATTCTCTCGGCTGTTTCTTCAGCTACCATTTCTCTTCCTCTCTTCAGCTCACTTTCATTTCCCTATGCTATTCTTCGCAGAATAGGGAACCTAAACATCTCTCCCCTTTCCTTCCTACCTGGATCGTTTTCTCTTGTGCTTCCAGCAGCACAACGGCTGGGTACTTGGACATTTGGGTATGCTAAGTTACTTCTTAAAAAGGAGAGTCGGTCTTAACATTCTGCCCTACTGAACAGCAGGTCAAGGAAAAGGTTGGTTTTTGTTTTGTTTTGTTTTGTTTTGTTTGTTCTCCAAAATCAAGACGTTCTTCTTTAATAAATGAATTCTTGATAAAATTATCAGTCCCAAAGAAAAACCAGCCTAATAACAAAAACACTTCCCCTCGTTGCTGGTGGCTGGATTTGGAACCTTGCCTGAGTTCATTTTGGGGTATGTAGCTTGACTGCAGATTGTTGTACGCTACCCTGTACTCCCTGAGTAACCCATATGTCCCCAGGTCATGCCCTTAGTCCTGGGAAAGGCTTTCCAAACTAAGGCTTCAGGTACCTCAGGCCCTCATTGCCACTCTATCATAGTTGTTCAAGAAATCTTTGGATACTACTCCACACTAGCCCTGTGCTGTGCACAAGGCAGACAAGGATCCAGCTCTCTCTCGTTTTGTGCAAGGGGATGTGGAGGAGGATATATAATGGTACACTGCAGCCCTAATAGACCTGTCATGTGTTTGGCGGATTCCCTCAGTGTGTCTGAATGAATCCTGCTCTCTCTGAGTGAAAGCAGGCAAGAAAGACCTTGCTGTCTTAGACATCAAGGAAGAAAAGCAGATGGACTCGTGTGGTCCTGGCTGGTAGCCTTGCAGAACCTTCTGCCTTCAACTTACTCTGACACTTGAATAACCCCCTGAGAGCCGTAGAGGTATCACAAGCCTAAGAACCATAGTATTAATGGATTTCATGATATTACTGAATTCTTAAATAATGGCTTATATGTATTAGGCATTGCTTAGAAATTATTCTTATATACAATCTTTGTTAATGTATATAGTTTCATATTATTTAGCAGCATAAATAATTTACATTGTGGGTTTGTTTGTATGATCATCCTTTAATTCTTGGGAACTTAGAAAAGGTGTTGCATACCTTTTCTATTTTCTACTTTTTGTCTTCCACAGAGCTGGGCATGCCAATGGGAGCTTGTTAAACTTTTACTGTTAGTCAGCTTGTAGTGGAATGCATTATTTATTTTCTCTTGCTTGGGGGTCAAAGCAACCAACCAGATCTAAAGACGCATTTAGAAGACCTGTCAACATAAACTGGTGTGTGTTTACTCTGTCCTTGCTGTTACAATCCAGAAAAGCTCCATTTATCTACATTTTTGAAAAATGTGAAAAGTGAATCCATTTTCTAAATAATTGGAAGTAATCCCTTTAAGTATAAAATGCTTAAAAATCTGGCTTTAACGAAATATTATTTTACATAAAATAGATTTCTGCATTCTTGAAACATATAGCAAATGTAATTTAACTTCTTATTTTCTTGGTCATTATTAGCATTCAGAACTGGAGTGTGGGTGCCTGGGTGGCTCAGTTTGTTAAGCGTCTGCCTTCAGCTCAGGTCATGATCCCAGAGTCCTGGGATCTAACCCCATGAGGCTCCCTGCTCAGTAGGGAGTCTGCTTCTCCTTCTGCCCCTCCCCTCTGCTTGTTCTCTCTCTCTCATGCTCTCACACTCACTCTCTCTCTCAAATAAATAAATAAAATCTTAAAAAAAAAAAGAACTAGAGTGCAAAGTGATGCATCTTCAAGCAAGGCAGAAATATTCTAGGCTTTTTGCTCTACCCCAAATGATCCAAGGTTGGTGTGTTTTTGTGTTCTTTTATGTCCTTCTAATAATTTTCTTTTTTTTTTTTTTTGCATTCTTAATCTTCATTTTATTTTATTTATTTATTTAAAAATTTTAATTCTAGGGTGCCTGGGTGGCTCAGTCAGTTGAGCGTCTGCCTTTGGCTTGGATCATGATCCCGGGGTTCTGGGATTGAGTCCTTCATCAGGCTCCCTGCTCAGTGGAGAATCTGTTTCTCCCTCTGCCTCTCCCTCTCCCCTGCTCATACTCTCTCTCTCAAATAAATAAATAAAATTAAAAATAAAATAAAATAAAATTTTAATTCCAGTAGTTAACATACAGTGTTGTGTTAGTTTCAGGTGTACAACGTAGTGATTCAACAATTCCATACATTCATCATGATTAGTGTACTCTTAATCCACTTCACCTGTTTCACCCATCCCCCACCCCTCCCCTCTGGTAACCATCTGTTTGTCCTCTATAGTTAAGAGTCAGCTTTCGGGGATGCCTAGGTGGCTCAGTCATTAAGCGTCTGCCTTTGGCTCAGATCATGGTCCCAGGGTCCTGGGATCAAGCCCTACATCAGGCTCCCCGCTCAGTGGGAAGCCTGCTTCTCCCTCTCCCACTCTCTCTGCTTGTGTTGTCTCTCTCTGTCAAATAAACAAAATTAAAAAAAAAAAGTCTGCTTTTGGTTTATCTCTTTTTTTCTTTGTTCATTTGTTTTGTTTCTTAAATTCCACATACGAGTGAAATCATACGGTTTTGTCTTTCTCTGACTGACTTATTTCACTTAGCATTATACTCTGTAGATCCACCCATTGTTGAAAATGGCAAGATTTCATTCCTTTTTATGGCTGAGTAATATTCCATTACACACACACACCCCCACATCTTCTTTATCTTTATCCATTCATCTATCAATGGACACTTAGGCTGCTTCCCTGCTAATAATTTTCTCTCTGGTTTTTTGCTCCCTATTTTGTTAAGATATTAGATAGTACCTCTTACTACTTCCTGGGTGCCTGGCTTTGACAGTCCTCTACCTAATCTGTGTCCAAGGAAACCAGATAACCAAGTTTATTAGCATTGTGTGTAAAGTGAGAGCAAATAGATTTTGAATCTGAGAGTCTTTCCTAAAAGTGAGTAGTACTGGCTTTTCAAAGGCAGTTCAATGTTCCTTTTTACTTGCTCCAATATTCTCAATTCCCCTACAGATACCCTAGATTGTTAGATAAGTTACTTTCTGTAGAAAACTGAGGTATTATCACAATACTTTTCTGCTAACACAATTCAGCCAGATACGATTTTTTTCATCAAAAGTTCTTTGTGGGGCACCTGGGTGGCTCAGTTGGTTAGGCGTCTGCCTTCAGCTCAGGTCACGATCCCAGAGTCCTGGGATCGAGTGCCATGTTGGGCTCTCTGCTCAGCAGAGAGTCTGCTCCTCCCTCTGTCCCTCCCCCTGCTCCTGCTCTCTAATAAATAAATAAAATCTTTTTTTAAAAAAGTTATTTTTGTTTCTGAACTGTTCTTTTTAGTTCCTCCTTATTTCTGATTTAGAAACCATTAGTCTTTCTGATATGGGGATAAAGAAAACCTAAATAACTTAGAAACCTGGTAAAATTTCAAGATCTTCTTATAGATTACAGAGAGATTTCGAAATGCAATACTTTTTTCTGATAGGAAAAATGTCTGAGTTGTAGTTTTAAGTTAAAACCAATGTCCTCAGGCACCAGGTGGCTCAGTTGTTAAGCCTCTGCCTTCGACTCAGGTCATGATCCCAGAGTCCCAGGATCGAGCCCCACACTGGGCTCACTGCTCAGCAGAGAGCCTGCTTCTCCCTTTCCCTCTGCTGCTCCCCCTGCTTGTGCACTCTCTCTCTCAAATAAATAAATAAAATCTTTAAAAATAAAACCAACATACTCAATTTAAAAAATATTACAGCTACCATTTTACATTGAGTGTCCAATATATGCCAGGTGTACATATTTTCTTCCCTCTACTTAGAACATCTCTGCAAAATATGTTAACAACCCTAATTTACATTTGTGGGATGCTAAAGCTAACAGACATTATATAGGAATAATAAGTATAAGTATAAGAGCTGAGATTCAAATCCAATCCTGAATCAAAAGTCTGGATTCTCTTTTCTTTTTTCTTTTTAAAAACAGAAAATAGAAATTTATTTGTCAAATAACAGTCTGGAAGATTCTGGACTGCAGGCAGCTCTGTTCCACCTGGTCAGTCAAGGACCTGGGTTCTTTTCATATTGTTGCTTTTCCCTCTCTTATGAGGATTTCACCTCCATTGCATGGTCAAAACTCAGTCTCAGGCACATCTGTTCCAACTTGCTCTGGATCAGCAGTGGCCAAACAGGAGCAGGCAAGTAAAACTTCAAATGCCCATGTGTTGAGGGAAAAGAGAAATAGGGGATCCGGATGCCCCTGGATGAATGAGGGTTAAAGACAAGGGATGCCCATCTCCCTACCTTCACCTACCTCCCTCCTCATTCCCAGACCTAGAAAGCTACTCTCAAAGTCTGCATCTTTTCTATTAAGCCAAATTGCCTTCCTTATACTATTGCTTGTGAAGTAGTAAGAGGGTATTCAGCACATATTCTGGTAATTGTGGTCAACTTGACCATGGACCTATTGGTAATAAATGTAATCAACCAGCTGTGTCTGTAATCAGCAATTATTATTTGAAGATAAAGTGGAAGTGGTTCTTTTCAGCCGCTAGAATCTCCCCCTGAAGAGGGGTTGGGGATGACTTGGACTAGCCCAGCTTGAGCCAAAGGCCGTATCTTTTTTATTTTTATTTTTTTTATTATTTTTAAAAATATTTTATTTACTTATTTGACAGAGAGAGAGACAGCGAGAGAGGGAACACAAGCAGAGGGAGTGGGAGAGGGAGAAGCAGGCTTCCTGCTGAGCAGGGAGCCCGATGTGGGGCTTGATCCCAGGACCCTGGAATCATGACCTGAGCTGAAGGCAGACGCTTAACAACCGAGCCACCCAGGTGCCCCCGAAGGCCGTATCTTTTAAAGGTCATTATTGGGTTTCATAAGAGCAGATCTAAAGCCACCTGAGGAAAGCCAAATGGTTGAATATTAGGCTATCAGGGATATGAACACCCCATCCAGAGTGCAAAGGCAAATACTGGGTTGATGGAATATAGAGTTGAGATTTTGGTGAGAACAAGTACAGAAGTAGTTCAATAAGAAGAAATCTTAGGCGGAGTGCCTGGCTGGTTCAGTCAGAAGAACACACGACTCAATCTCAGGATTGTGAGTCCAAGGCCCCACTTCGGGTGTGGAGATTACTTAAATAAATAAGTAAATCTTAAAAAAAGAAGAAGAAGAAATCTTGGGCAATTTTCTAAAATACCTGTTTCTGGAAGATATGTAGACGGGTCAATCTGGTTTAAAGGGGACAGGGTCTTCCATGCAGATATATGAGATGACTTAAATCATAGGAGCTGCTCACAAGTTCCATCAGCCGATGGCTTGGGCCTCTAATGAATAAATGACAATAAGAATTGTGCTTTTCTGAGTTCTTATTTAATATTTACAGCAGCTTTTTGAAGCTTTTAATTCTTTAGTTTTTCTTCCTTATTCCATTAATTGTGACAAACACCAATTCTGGTTTGCCTCAGTTAATTCATGTTTTCTCCCATTTTCTGCTTCTGCTTTAGGTTAGTTTATGCTATGTAATATATGACATATATATTACTGTATTAGATTTTCTATGCAAACTGCTTCTACCCAGGTAGCTATACTATTCCATGATTCTTTTTTTTTTAAGATTTTTTAAATTTATTTATTTGACAGAGAGAGACACAGCAAGAGAGTGAACACAAGCAGGAGGAGAGGGAGAGGGACAGGCAGGCTTCCCGCGGAGCAGGGAGCCTGATGCGGGGCTCGATCCCAGGACCCTGGGATCATGACCTGAGCCGAAGGCAGACGCTTAACAACTGAGCCACCCAGGCGCCCCTATTCCGTGATTCTTTAGCCAACTCCATCCTTAGGTTGGGTTTTGTTTCTTTTCCTTGACTTTTTTTTTCCTTCAGATTTTCACATTTATAGTTTTGTCTGTTACTTGGTCTTCCATACACCTACTACTTTTTGCCTAGAAGATGTGAAACATCTCATCTTCGATGTGGTAAACAGGGTCGGGATTCTAGGGTTTCTCCTTTCTTCAGATGCTCTACCCCATCAAAGTTGGGGCCAAAATGCATTTGTGGTCAAAACTCAGTTGAACTAAAAGTTAACTAAGGTCAATAATTTAGCCTTCAAAGCTTTGCTTTGGATCTTTGTGTGAGGAGGAGGGGAAAGTAAGGATGTGGGCTGGGAGCTATGGTGCCATGTTTATGTTATGTCTCATATTTTCCTGTTAGCATCTTGTTCCTTCAGTTCCTATAGTTGTAAGCTGCAGTGATTGAGGGTTAACCTAGTATAGTCTTACTCCATTAAAGACTCCTCTCCAATGTATTATGGTATATCTCTTCATACTTTATCTCATGATGCTCCCTTCAGCAAAAGTACTTTTATGGCTCCTCCAAGTCTCATCTCCAATGTCACCCGTGTGGGAAGCCGTCTTTAATTCCTCTAGCCTGGGGTTGGCAAACATTTTCAGTAAAGAATCAGAGAGTAAATATTTTATGCTATACAAGCCAAGAGCAATGAGAGTGCGACTTAATGACTCAGTCTTAATGATTTCACTCTACCACTGTAGTGCAAAAGCAATCATAGACAATAGACAAATGGGAGTGGCTGTACAGCAATAAAACTTTATTTATAAAAACAGGCAGTGAGCTAGATTTGGCCCATGATCTATGATTTATTGACTCCCTACTCTACTTAGATATTTCTTTTCCAACCTAATTGTTCACGCCTCCATTATCACATTTGTACTGTAAGTTTACCTCCATCAGACTATGAGCACCTTGAGAGCAAGTATTCTGTCTTTACATCTCTCTGAACTGAGCAAAATGGAACTCCTAATGATTACAGGTACTCTGTAAACATTTATGGGAAAAGTGGGGCAGAAAGGTAGGAAGTGGTGGGGTTCTTAATTAAGTAGGAAACAGGATCCTGCAAATCCTCTACTGATATAGGCAATTGAATATGAACTTCTCCTAGTAACACGAACAGATGTTGTTTATAAAATGGCTGTGTTAGGCTCTTCAGCAAGTTTGCATTTGGAGATTTATATATGTGGTAGCCAGCCTCCGAGATCGCCCTTAGTAATCCTTACATCCTGGTACTGATACTTCCTCCCATGCTGAACCATGACGATCTAGTAACCAATAAAATACTGTGGAAATAAAGGTGTATGACTTCTGGGGCAAGTCATAAAAGACATGCGGCTTCTGCCTTGCTCTCTCTTGGATCACTCTCTCTGGAGGAAACTAGCTACTATGTCTTGAGAACAAGCAACTGTATGGATGGTCCATGGAACAAAGAAATGAAGCTTCTTGCCAACAGCCATGTGACTGAGCCATCCTGGCATTGGATCTTTCCTTACTCCGTTAAGCCTCAGATGACTGCTGTTTCAACTGACATTTTGACTATAAACTGATGAGAGATTCTGAGCTATACTACTTAGACTCTCCTGAAATCCAATGAGATAATGTTTATTATTGTCTTAAGCTGCTAGTTTTGGAAAATTATTTGTTATACAGCAGTAGATAACATACAATATGCTAAGTGGCTTTCATTCTATCTAAAATCCCTGTAGTCTTTCAGAACACCTTGTTAGCATTTCTTCTAGCATTTAAAATATCTAACTCTATACTTGTTTAATGTCTGTCTGTCTCTTTCTTTGGGGCAGAGACCACATCTAATTTTTCATTAAGTATAATTCCCAGCATTCAGGAGGCATTCAAATATGCTTGTTGTTGTTGTTGTAAATATCTAGTAACAAACAAAATAAAGAATCTTAAAACCGAGAGTGATTTGCTCCCAATGTTTTGTGTCCCTAAAACATATTATTATGGTGCCTTTCCAAAAATCATCTTTCACATAGGATTAAAACATTTACGTGCCTCTAACACCAAATAGGAGTTAGCTGTCTATGAGCTCCAGGAGCGCAAGGACCTTAGGTTATCACATTATATTTCCAATATTTGCAAGTGCCCTCTACAAAGGTATTCAATAAATGCTTGCTGAGTGATAAATTAAGTGATCAATTTGTGGAATGACTAAAGCTGGACTTCCCATGATACTGTACAAGACTTGAAATTGTGCCATATCACTCAGTATTGCACTTTGGGGAATTCTTTGCTTTGTTGTAGTATCACCAGTTATATTGAAATAAAAAATAAAACCCTGTAAATAATTCCTCTTGACCAAACCAGATTTAAATAAGAGGTCCTACTCAGACAGTAAATCAGAGCAAAGATAGTAGCATCTTTTATTTCAAATGCTGTTCCAGTTCAGCAGGTGGAGAACACAGGAAATAGATATTTCTTTTTTTTTTTTTTTAAAGATTTTATTTATTTATTTAACAGAGACAGAGATAGCGAGAGCAGGAACACAAGCAGCGGGAGTGGGAGAGGGAGAGCAGGCTTCCCGCCGAGGAGGGAACCCGATGTGGGACTCGATCCCAGGACCCTGGGATCATGACCTGAGCCGAAGGCAGACGCTTAACGACTGAGCCACCCAGGCGCCCGGAAATAGATATTTCATAAGACATGTGGATCTACAGACTAGTCAACCCCTGTTTATGCTGAATCAGCAAATCCAAGGATGCCAAGATTCTGCAATTAGAAGGATTCTCTTTTTTTTTTTTTTAAAGGTTTTATTTATTTATCTGAGAGAGAGAATGGGAGACAGAGAGCATGAGAGGGGGAGGGTCAGTGGGAGAAGCAGACTCCCTGCTGAGCAGGGAGCCCGATGCGGGACTCGATCCCGGGACTCTAGGATCATGACCTGAGCCGAAGGCAGTCGCTTAACCAACTGAGCCACCCAGGCGCCCCCTTAGAAGGATTCTCTTGAAAGACAATGCCATTCAAAATACTAGAAAGTTCAAGTGGTAATAGGACTTGGATAATTCATGATACATGCAATAGTAAAGCCCAGAGCAAAATGTCTTGAGACTGTATAGTATTTACAGTAATACTTACGAATGGTCATGGGTATAAATACCATTATTATGGGTGTCAACAAGTTAGCAGATACTTTTAAAATTAGTTTTTCTTTTGGGGCACCTGGCTGGCTCTGTCAGTAGAACATGCTACTCAGGGTTGTGAGTTCAACCCCATGTGGAGCATAGATCTTACTTAAAAAAAAAAAAAACTTAATTAAAATTAAATTAATTTTTATTTTATGTTATTGTGAAAATTTATAAAGAACTATTAAAGTCATTCTCAGTGGAAAAGTACATCTAAAGTACATGTTATACCAGAACATATCAATGATCTGTCCTGACTTCAACTAAGCTGCTTATACAAATTATATAATAAGTATACACACTAATTAAAACTAGCAAGAGTATCAGTTGATTTAGGGATGACTGAGAGTTGAATCAGTTAATTTTCTCCTGTTACTTACAGTTCCTATTGCAGTGGCTACTATATAACTTATTTATATTAATGTATCTATAGAGTTCCATCATTAAAATAATGAAGTCATATATTTCATTAGAGATCCTTCTGTTGATGCCTTCTCATGCCATATAGAAAGAATTGCTACAAAACAATAACAAAAACAAATCTATCTTAAATGGCCAAAGTATAATGACCATGAAACAGAGACCCTAGTAAAGAACCAAAGACATTTAAGCTGATTCTTCGAGGGCACTCCGTGCCGAAACATTTTCATTTAGATTGCCACAAAGGGGAGAGCACAGTAATGCCAGCGAAGGACCACAGCTTTTTTTTTTTAGGTCTTTCTTTTTTCTTTTTTTTTTTTTTAAGATTTTATTTATTTATTTGAGAGAGAGAGAAACAGTGAGAGAAGGAACACAAGCAGGGGGAGTGGGAGAGGGAGAAGCAGGCTTCCAGCCAAGCAGGGAGCCCGATGCAATGCGGGGCTCGATGCCAGGACCCTGGGATCATGACCTGAGCCGAAGGCAGATGCTTAACGACTGAGCTATCAGGCGCCCCAGACCACACAGCTTTGAAGAGGACCTCCTAACAGTGTCGAAGGAGCCACCAACGTATAGCTGGTGTTCAAATGGAACATTCAAGCATGATGCTTTAGGACTGGGCTCTGTTTATATGATGTTGATATAATGAGCATCTCAGCCCCAGTTGCGGCTTGCTCACCAAGAGCTGTTCATTGCAATGGTCATGAGGGAAGGAGCTTTGTTAACAGATAAAACTGACAAAGCTGTTAATGAACAATTCCTAAGAAGTAACCATGAAGGCCTGAATTATAACTTTCACAGAAGTAGCCAACTTCATTATGTTCCAATTTAATATATCGAATTTCATCATATATTCTCAAGCTACAATGGCAATCATTCATTCAACATATATTTTTTAAAGGCCTACAATTGGGGCAACTGGGTGGCTCAGTCAGTTAAGCGTCCAACTCTTGATTTCGTCTCAGGTCATGATCTCAGGGTTATGAGATTGAGGCCCACAGCGGGCTCCATGCTCAGTGGGGAGTCTACTTGAGAGTCTCTCTCCCTCTCCCTCTGCCCCTCCAGCCGCTTATGTGCATGCACTCTCTCTCCCTCAAATAAGTAAATAAATCTTAAAAAAAAAAAAGGCTGATGATTCTCCTGGTATTGTTTTAGGTGTTAGGGTTACAGAGGTAAACAAAGTGAACAAAAGACTCTACCCTTAAAAACTTACATTTTAGTGGTGGAAGACAGATAATTAAAAAATAATTAAAATAGGGGCACCTGGGTTGCTCAGTCAGTTAAGCGTCTGCCTTCAGCTCAGGTCATGATCCTAGGGTCCTACGACTGAGTCCTGCATTGGGCTCCCTGCTGAGCAGGGAGCCTGCTTCTCCCTCTGCCCCTCCCCCCGCTCATGCTCTTGCTTTCTCTCTCTCTCCCAAATGAATAAATAAAAAATCTTTTAAAAAATAATTAAAATATAGGTAGTATATGTGTCTGATGATTCAAAAGAAAAATAGAACCGGAATGGGGGAAAGAGAATGCCAGGGTTAGGCAAGGTTGCAACTTTAAACAAGACAATGAGGAAATACCTCAGTGAAAAGGAAATATCAAGCAAAAATGTGAAGTGAGTGTGGGAGTTTATAAATTGGCTCAGGCTGCCATAACATAATACTATAGATTGTGGGACTTAAACAACAGACATTTATTTTCTAACAGTTCTGGAGGATGGAAATCTGAGATCAGGGTGTCAGCATAGCTGGGTTCTCATAAGAGCTCTCTCCCTGGCTTGCAGACGGTAGCCTTCTTGTTGTGTTCTCACATGTCCTTTCCTGAGTGTGTGCACATGGAGAGAGAGAGCGAGAGAGAGCCCTCTGTCATCTCTTCTTACATGGACACTACTCCTATTAGATCAGAACACCACCCTCATGACCTCATTCAACCTTAATTACCTTCATAAAGGCCCTATCTCCAAATAGTTACACTGGGGGTTAGGGCTTCAACACATGAATTTGGGTGGGGGACACAATTCAGTCCATAGTAGGGAGTGAGCAGTGCACATATCTGGGGGAAGAATGTTTTAGGCAGAGAGTTTGGGCCAGAGATAAGTTAGGGATTTATTAGCACACAGATAATATATATTTTTTAAGATTTTATTTATTGGGGCGCCTGGGTGGCTCAGTCGTTAAGCGTCTGCCTTCGGCTCAGGTCATGATCCCAGGGTCCTGGGATCGAGTCCCACATCAGGTTCCCTCCTCGGCAGGAAGCCTGCTCTCCCTCTCCCACTCCCGCTGCTTGTGTTCCTGCTCTCGCTATCTCTGTCTCTGTCAAATAAATAAATAAAATCTTTAAAAAAAAACAAAAAACAAAAAAAGATTTTATTTATTTGTCAGAGAGAGCGCACAAGCAGGGGGAGTGGCAGGCAGAGGGAGAAGCAGGCTTCCTGCTGAGCAAGGAGTTCAATGTGGGGACTTGATCCGAGGACCCAAAGGCAGATGCGTTACTGACTGAGCCACCCAGGCATCCCATACAGATGATATTTAAAGCCATCAGGCTAGGGGCACCTGGGTGGCTCAGT